>NW_028255393.1:0-225302 GCF_964263255.1 Lissotriton vulgaris
AAAAAGAAATATCTAAAGGAACGAGTCATGATAGCTCAGTTACAGAATGTAAATATAGGAAAGGAACAGTATAAGGGAGGTTACCAGCAGAATACTCCTAAAACCCCACTGCCCAGGAACAATGCACCTGCACCCTACGCTGGACGTAGAGACTTAGGTGATAATCAATGTGCATTTTGTAAAGAGTACGGATATTGGAAATCGCAATGCCCGGTCCTGTTAGAGATAAATAGGAATAAAGAGACAAGAGACTTAGTGAACGGACCGAGAACTAGAGGTCACGGAGGAGGGTACACCAACGACGTTAGTAAAGACAGGCCAGGTAGAACGAATACTTTTGACCGACCCCAACAGAATCAGTACCAGCAGTCTGACTACGAGAATGCATACGATTTTGCATAGGACTGCCAAGGGCAAGTGAGGGATCCAGTCGAGCTCTATGTTGACCAGCAAGGCCCTTATGTTATCGCAAAGGTCCTAGGCACAGAGTCTTCATTTTTGGTAGACACGCGAGCAACACGTAGTGCATTACCTAAGCGACTGATTCCAATGGCACCGTTGTCTGGCTCAAATGTGACATCAATAGGATTTGATGGTACGCCCTCCACCAACCCTTTGTCCAAACCGATTCCTTTCGATCTTGAAAATAATACCACCGACACAACCTTCCTTCTCTCCTCCAATACCCCTGATGCTATTATGGGTCTTGACTTGTTAAAGCATTTTTGAGCTACTATCAGGTGCTCGCCCGACGGAGTCCAAGTGATCCTTTATGACTACCCCAACCTACTCAGATGCTGCCCTTCACAACACATGTATCCCATTACTGAAGCTAACGTGTCCCTACTTGATACCTTTTCGTCACACTTATGGGCGAAAGCTGACTCAGATGTAGGACGAATGATGATAGACCCAGTGCATGTGACAGTACGACAAGACGCGACTTTACCGAAAGTGCCCCAGTACAAGATATCACCTAAGGGTGAGAAAGCACTAATTGAGATAATACAGTCATTAGTGGATGCAGGAGAAGTAGAGGAAGTAGTGAGTAATATCTGTAACAGTCCGATCTTACCAATCATTAGAAGACAAGGAGAGGGAGATGAAAAAGCGTACCGCTTCATCATTGACCTACGAGAGATCAACAAAATAGTCGTGCCACAGTACCCCGTAGTCTCCGACATTACCACTATCCTGACACTGATCCCGTCCACTGCCACCACCTTCACTGTCATTGACCTAAAGAATGCCTTCTTCTCCATACCCATTCACCCAGACAGCCGCTACCTCTTTGATTTACCCTAAGATCCCGCTCATATAGATTTTGTAGAGCACCCCAGGGGTACACTGAAAGCCTGAGTATCTATAGCCAGGCACTCAAAAGACAGCTAGACGCAGTTCAGTTACCAGACGGAGTGGTGTTGATACAGTATGTAGATGATATTCTTTTAGCCGCTGAAACCACTCCGCTTGCAGTCACAGCCAACATCCAACTCCTACACTTCTTTGCAGAGAACGGTCACAAAGCATCCCGAAAGAAGCTACAGTTCTGTAAACTCCAAGTGACATACCTAGGACACCCCTTACCAAAGGAAGGAAGAAAATTGACACCAGACAGAATCCAGACTATCCTAGATACTCCTGTCCCTAAGAACCAGAAGCAGGTCCGCTCACTGGTAGGCCTCATCTCGTTCTGCCGACAATGGTTGCCGAACTTTAGTCTCATCATCAAGCCCCTACTTTCCCTCCTAGCCAAAGATGTTCCCTTTCCACTCCCTTGGACTCCCGAATGTCAGACCTCTTTTAAGGAATTGTGAGACGCCATTTATTCGGCACCCATTCCAGGAACCCCAAACAACTCAAAACCATTCTCCCTTTTCACTCACGAAAGGGAGGGATGTGCATTATCTGTCCTGACACAATCAATTGGCCCTAAACAGCGCCCTTGCGCTTATTTCCCAGATACCCTTGATCCCAAGGCCAGGGCATTACCAGCCTGCCTACGAGCTGTAGCAGCCGCATCAGTCTCGATACGGCAGAGTGAAGGAATTGTACTTTCCAACCCCCTCACAGTGTTAGTACCCCATGCTGTTGACACCCTTCTGAACCAGACAAAGACCCAGCACCTGACTAGTGCACGACTGACTGGATATGAACTGACCCTACTGGCACCACACATTACTCTGAAGCAATGCACCACTCTGAACCCAGCCACTTTGTTACTCCTGCCTGAGAACGACCCTAATGTAACTCCCCTATATGACTGTGTGACCCTTACCGACGAACAGACCAAGAGTAGAGTAGACCTCCGAGACTCTGCCTTCCCAGAACCTGACGGAGAACTATGGGTAGATGGCTCATGTATCAAACTCCCCGATGGTACCACCTCAGCCGCATATGCCGTCACCACTGCCCAAAACATTATTGAGACAGCCCGAATTGCACAACGATCCGCACAAGCAGCAGAACTGATTGCCCTCACACGAGCATGTATATTAGCAGCAGGAACGACAGTCAACATATACACCGACAGTCAGTATGCCTTTGGGGTGGTACACCATTTTGCGCTCCTATGTAGGGAAAGGGGATTCCTGACCTCACATGGCACACCGATTTTACATAGAGATTTAGTCTCCGCCCTAACAGAAGCAGTCCTCCTCCCCAAGCAGCTAGCAGTAATAAAATGCCAAGCACACAAGAAAGTAACAGACATTGTAGGACAAGGAAATGCTTTAGCTGACGTTACTGCCCAAGCCGCAGCCGGAAACAGACTGACGACACAAATATATGTGACCAGGTCGCAAGCAGAGAAATGGACAGGCGCTAAGACCACTATAAGAGATTGTAGTGTAGTTCCTATTTTCCCAATAGGCTCTGCGCATTGGATTAACCTAAACAGCAGTGTAGACGTAGGACTGAGGTCATCTAGGTCTCTAATGACTATGTTAAACTTAATTTAGGTTTGCGCCAGGTAGCTTAGAGGTCACTAGAAACTTTCTTGAATGAATAGGGGGGGATGAACTTCCCTGACTCAGACAAGAAGGGATTCAGTTTCTGACAACCGCATAAACATGACAACTTTTCTCCCTCAGAATAAGAGTGTATCTCTAGAGTCGTGTGAAAACAATAGGCAGCTATTTCACTCAGTCAACCGTGCATACTTAGTTTTACCAGAGTGCAGAGAAATAGAGAGACGGGCGTTTTCAATAAAAGGTGTTATTTATTGAGCAGTCTTCTTTCTCATGCAAGAGAAATGAATTGCCACAATTGCAATACTTATCATAAAGTAAAGTGCGTACAGTTAAAGTAGTAATATGAAATAATACTGTAAAAGCATTGATATGGTTTCCTAGCCATATGATACTTTAAAATGGATAAAATATAGACATACATAAAAACATTTGACTAACGTACTCAACTGGTGCTTCTAACTACGCCTACCCCGGTGTACTTGACCTAAGCCTAATACTTGGGAAGGAGTAAGTAAGTAGCAGTTTAAGTTAAGTTGGTTAAGATTGTTTTGCCAAGAATCTGCATCAAGAATTCTCTTAAGGGTTTAGTCAGCTCCGTACCTTGGTAATAGAATGTGGGAGGTCTGGTATCTCTTTCCTCAGGACTCGATCTCCCAGCAACCCGCAAGGGTAGGCTGGAAACACTGGATCTGGATTTTCTCGGCTGTAGAAAAAGACAGCGTCTCTCTCAGTGCGCCAAACAGGAGGGGCGGCTTCCGTGGGCTCTCGCATCAGCTGGGCTCTCGGGCAAGTAGATGGCCACTCTGCTCCAAACCACTGTGTGTTTGCTTAAGGCAACTGTTGGTATATTTATACCTGAAAGGTGCTGAGTTTGAAGTAAGGTTGGACATAAGACGTCACTAAGAACTAACAGTTCTTTCTGGACTCCAGGAGTTCTTGTTCAAATCAAAACAAAAGCAGGGGGGATTTCCCGGGCTGCTGGAGGCTTGGTTTGTTTAAAGAACACGTTGTGCTTTCTAGGAGTCGATGGGAGTAGCCGTGCTGTGTTTTGGACTGCATGGGCTATTACTGAATATGGATATGATTCTTATGCCTTTATCAGGATATTATTGATTATAACCTCATAAGGGCAAGAATCGGGAACATCGAATTAGGGTCCTAGATAGAAACACAACACCCACTCCACGGATTAATGTCCATCATTACTAAATAACTAAGCAATAGTAAACATTTAACGATGCATGTGTGTTTTCCGACCCACCCCAAAATACATATTTCGCATTTGAAATGGTATATGGTAAATACCCGAAAATGAGTGTTGGTACTGTACGCTTTTCAAGCAGTGTGATCATTCAGATAAATGCATATATATATCAGCTGAATGATTTGCGAAAATTACACATGAAATGGCTCTGAATACAGAAAAGAAGGTCAAGACCATTCTATCACATATTTATACAAAATGCTGTGTATGTGCTAGAGGCTGAGGTAAAATATTGTCTCTAGTATCCTAAAAATAGAAGCTCTGTTCTGTAAGAATAGTTCTACTTTAAGCAGAGTACCATGTGCCAAAACAAAGGTAAACATTTTGGAAAATGGACAAAAATAATTTCGCTTTCAGGGGAAAAATAATTCCAAATATTTTTTGTAGCTTTGTTTAAAAAACTGAAGCCTGAATTCAAAGTTCAGGGAACGCTGTGTGCTCATTGTTTTTTTTTAAGAGTTATTCTCGTTGACTGGAGAGAACATCATTTCAGACAGCCTCGCACAAAATTGGTCTACAACCTCAGGTGAAAGTTCGACCAAGTTCGAAAATACTGCAACTGTGCAGTTCTTTGCGTGATTGCTATCATCGATGTTTGGATCAGCAATGCTCACAGAAGGTTGTACCTGTTTGGTGCTGCTTTCCTCTCGTACCTCACCGCCACCTACTCGTAGTGGTGAAGTCTCAACGAATGCAGTCATCAGAATGGGTAGCCGCTGGGGACAACAGGATGCATGAGTCGTTACAGGACCTAGCAAAGTATCGATATCCTTTGGTACTGCTGATGGTAGTGTAAGACAGACGTCCAACACGCATTCTTCTCTGCATAGCAGACATCGAAGCACAGGTAAGATGCAATTCTGCCGCCAGATTGATCTGAATGAAAGAAACCAGGTTGTATTCAGATCTCTTAGCCGGACCGATCCGAGGAGCTTAGTGATACGGTCTCGGTATCGTATTGCTAGGATCGTTTCTTCCATCGTTGCTGGAGTCTTGTCTGTGGATTGGCTTGCCATATCGGTGCAGAAGGAGCAAAAATAAAATTCCTGCCACGAGTCCCAAGATTAAGGGTAGGCCGCCAAAGACAGAATGGAAAAAATTCAGGAAGATGCCCAGAACTGTTTCAAAGGGTGCTAACAGTCCCGAAAAAACTGTCTTAAATACATGTGAGATGCCACTGGTATCAGACATGTTTAAGATTTGGCTTAACATTTCTACGAAATGCACGGGGCAAGTTGTAGATAAAAGGGAATGTATCTCTGCCGATGTCCTTGCCACTTGCAGATACTAAATTTCTTTCGATGACGTTAAAGGCACAGTTGTCTGTAAAAGAATAGACTTCATTCTGCTTAAAGTATCAATTCGAATAGAAGAGATACTCAACGAAGGCCATAACGCAGCCCCCATATCTGGATTGCTGTGTGGATACAATACTTGTATACAGCAAACGGCCCTGGAAGTTACAGTTGTCAGATAGGCTTTTCCTGGCAGTATGCCACAACAGCTGTGGTCACTTATTAAAACGTGACTGCCGTTAGAAAGTGGTCTAAAAAATGGCTCTATCTGTTTTGCAGGCGTGCCATGCAGGTGACATGAAAGGTTATTCAAAGACCCTTCGCAGGTTCCATGCAAGTTAATACCTTGACACAGAAGTGTACCGCTTAGTGATTTTTTACAATTTTTACCACCAAGGAATACCTCCTTGTTCCCTTCACTATAACATCTGTGTGTATAAGGTAAATCCCAGGTTGATTTGATGTATTCTTTACCCAACCTTTCATACTGGCCTGCAGGTATACACTCTTGACAGTATTTAAACTGGAAAGTTGTTATCGGAATTGTAATCGTTCCGTGTATTATCCATTCAGTGACAGGTCTCTCTGACATTGTCAATGGTAATCTCTCAAGTTTTTCAATGCTCAGAATCGTATAGTCTGCTCCTTTTTGTGCCAAACAGATTTGTTTATCAGTAAGGTAAAAGATACCAAATAATGATGTTGTGTTGATTAAACGCCATGGTATGTAGTCTGAACACAGATTTTGCAACGTCCAACCAAGCTGTACAATAGAACGTAATTGAGACTGACCATGTTGTAACATTAGTAAGTCCTGCTCTATTATATCAAAAGCAGATGATACAATGCTGTCCAGTGAATATATTCTGGAGGACAGAGTCGTTAACCCATTGTCCACTACAGAAAGCGATTTTTCCAAATTTATACGATCAATTTCTCGTATTTTTTCTGCTGTCTCAATTTGCATTACTTTCCAAGCTTCGTTATACGCAGCGTATATACCGGCCGCTATGAAACGTTTTTGACGCTGTTTGCGTGGTCCCACTATGAAATCATGCAAGTCAGCACCGTCTTTAAGTAAAGTCAAGTGTTGCTTAATTTCAGCCAGTGTGGATTTCTCTAGCCACTCAAGGCATAGTTTCCCTACACTGTATGTTGTAACCATCCCTGGATGTTGTCTCTGGGAGTATCTAGGGCAGGGGTCTCCAACCTTTTCTGTAGTGGGAGCTACTTCTGGTCTGTGAAAATTGTCGTGACCTACTAAAGGCCAAGTAACTCGCGCTTTTTTTCGAGAGACGCCCTACGCCCAGTTTCATTGACTTTAAGCCTAATTTCTTCTGAGCCCTTAGTGTTGTTTAAAACAAAAGGGGCCACACTCCATCTTTTGAAGTGACAGACAGCCGCAGGTTGTACTACCTGAAGTAAAAGCTTGTCTTGCTTGGATGCATTCCTGGAAAGTATAACAAGCTATGTGGGATACAAGCCTAAGACCCCTTTTGTGAACCTCAATCAACTTGTTCATACACTGCAAAAGTTAAACCTGAAAATATATATCTTACCAACTGTGATTTTTTAAACAAATCATTTTAAATATCATTTTCCTTCAATTTATTTTGAATGTGGATGACGTGTGAGAGTCTGCTACAGACGTTTTGCAGAGAAATATTGTGTTAATGTTCATGCAATATCCATTAAAAGTTTTTTTTGATCCAAACAGAATATCACATATTAGAAATGGGACAGCAGCACAGAGACTATTTGCAGTATTGTTAGTGAGCTGCTGCTGTGTTATCATAGTTGCCAAGCTTTTACATTGCCATGTCTGACATTTTCATAATTTCAGTATAATTATGAGTGACATTTCAACGACTATGAGTGACACATTCTCACGAGCAAAAACAATCAATCATTGAAGACAAAGGAAAAATATCAATATCAGAAATTACACCAGCCCTGCTAAGTACAACGCATCAAGAGTTGGACTAATGCGCACAGCTGCCAAGTCTTTAGCATGCATACCAGTTACATTTTTATGTTTATACTACTTATTAGTGGTATTTACGTCCTCTATCATGTGTGACTGTATGGGACAACATATCAAATCAACAATCCATGGATTGAAACACCTAGAATTGATTATATCACCAATTCCACCATAGGAGAGTTTCGGATTTCTAAAGCTGTTGTGCATCAGGTTCCATAGTACTGTGGTTCCTCTATTTTTTAAATTACATTCAAAATCTATTTCATTCATTGCAACAACTAACTGCACCACCATCATTAACAACCTTAAAAACTCCTTACTGCTCTCTTACACCCCTACCCATCCCCCATCATTGAAATTCCTGCCCAGAGGCCTCAAAATAAACATACCAGGGACAGGGCGGGCAACAACAACGCATCAGAGTGGACAAAAATAAGACATCAGAGGAGGCATTAATTAAAGACAATAGAGAGGGCACTGCTAGCATTGTTGTCATCAAAGGGGCTAATAATGTTAGGGGTGTTACCGGTCGTCTTAATTAGATTCTGACCCAGAATTGGTTCAGTGTACATCTTGTGAATCAAAAGGGTTAATTTAGTTTAGTGGGTACATTTAGTTTATTATTTTTAATGTAAAATTTTAGTTAGAATCCTTTTAGTAATGTTAATTTTAATAATTGCCTTTGGCAATGCTTGTTTGTTTTTTAATTAAGATATGAGCAATTCTCAGACTGTGCGCTCAATAGAGACAGGCTCGCGTCAGCCCTCGCGCTTTGAGTTATGATGTGAGAGGCTCGCGCTGGGTCTCGTGGCTGAAGCAATAAATACATGCTTCTGCCAACTGCCAAACGCTTTGTCTCTCGTTGTTCTTGACGAGAGCTTCTGCCCCCGCGTAGGAATTCCTCAGGTCTTGAAACCTCCTGTTTTCCCTCTTGGTTCATCAAAGCCCCGTAATTCCTTTCTCTGTAAACCTGTACAGTGAGGTCCCGGAAGCCCTGGCTGTCAACGTTGCAGATTTATGTTTAAGAAGACGACGTGGCTGGATTCCGGTACTTCTCCGAGACAGCCGGGAGGTTTGGTTACCCGCTCTCCTCTGCCGGCTGGCTGTTCGAGTCTCCTGTCAGCACATCGCAGCATTATAGAAAAAGGACAGTAAGAGGTTTATTTTCTCTTTCAATTTGCCACGAACAATTTGACATGATGTAGAAGTGGCAAGGGTTTATTTCAGAAAGATACTCTTGACGCTAAAAAGAGAAAAAGCGCGTCGAGGAGAGCAGATCTATGAACAAGCCTTGACAAAGGCAAGTCACTCAGTATAGTGAGCTGGGACTAATTATCTTAAGGTTTAGCGCTTGTTACATGGAGAGATTCAAAACAAGACTTGGAAGAGACTAATGTCTGCAATTGAAGTGAGCCAAACATTGAACAGATTTAAGTGCTCTAAAAGCGGATTGTAGAGATAAACAAGCCTTGATAAAGGCAAAAGTGTAAAATAGGCAATCTGAATCTATGTGTACAATTCTGTGATATGTTGACTTAATAACAGAGTTATGTAAGAAAGGTTAGCATATTTACAAGTATAGTCAGGAATAATAACCTTAGATAGTAGAGTGAATTTAGATAGGCTGTTATTTCCTGTCTTCCTACTGCAGAATCTCCTAACTGAAGAATTATTTAAAGACTCAGGTATGGCCCTGCATGAAGTTTCTGAGTTCAGTTAAAACTAACCCAACTAATCAAATTAGCCTGTCTCCACAGTAAAAGTGTTAAGCTATCCTGACATGTTATGCTTATTTGAAGGTGTCAAGACTCAGAGCCAGAGCTAAAACTTCATTAAAAGTGCGAACAAGGGTCAGACGGATTAATGGTCAGTAAGCACAATGTTTAGTTAATTTTTTAAGTTAGTTAAGAAGTCGTCAGCTGAGTAATTGCTGTTAATATTGCACCACAGTGTAGCGTGAAGGCAGCGCAGAACATTCCTAACAGAAGGTCCTCGGCCCGGAGCACTTTCTAGAGAGAGAGACAACCGAAGATTTAATCTTGTATAATTTGTTGTGAGTCTCTCTGTCCACTTCCCCTTTCCCTGGGGGAGAAGTCAATCCAGTCAGTGTCAAGGTCCTGATTGGGTTGGATGATCCTTGAGGGAGTTGGGAGTTTGCAGCTCGAGAGGAAACGTCAGAAGAGTCTCGCAGGACTCCTCAACAGTAGACAAAGCCAATCTTCCCAAATTTTAAAATCGTTTCCTTTCGAGTCTGCAAACTCACCCTCATGGATGCTTCACAGTTGTCACAGTTAGTCCAGAAGTTGACAGTGGAAATGGAAAATTTACGTTTGGAGAATCAATCGCTTCGTCAGGAGCTAGATGAGACTAGGGCTGGATTCTCGATTTGGAGGGATTCCTCTAAGGAGAGGAAACCGGTTTTAGCGCCAGCTAGATTTGGAGCTGATGTTGTTCAGCCTCATACCTCAGAAGATCGGTCTGAAAAACAACCAGTTCAAGTTACTGTTGTTACTCCTGCACCTGTCCCTTTGGCTAACCCTGAAAGGTTTACTGGAGATAATAGCAGATTTGCAACCTTTTTTAGTCAGTGCCAATTGCACTTCATGTGTAAACCTCAAATTTTTTCTTCTGATTCTGCTAAGGTAGCATTTATAATTTCTTATCTGGGAGGGGTGGCTGCGAATTGGGCCATGCCTTTAGTAGATAATAATGACCCTTTGCTTCATAATTTGCAGAATTTTAAATTGGCCATGTCCAATTTATTCGCCAAACACACTTTAATTCAGTCTTCTGATAATGAGTTATTGAGTCTTCGTCAAGGGATCAAGGATCTTATCTCTTATATTACTACCTTTAATAGACTTCTGTCCGAAACTCATTGGCCAGAGGAGAAGAGAATTTCTTTATTTTATAGAGGTCTAAAAGATGATTTAAAAGATTCTCTTGCACACATAGTGAATTTGCCTGATGAGTTTAAGGAATTTCAGGATCTAGTGGTTAGACTTGATCACAGATTAGGTGAACGTAGAAATGAAAAAACAAGGAGTGATTTTAGAAGTCCACTAGTTAAAGTTGAGAAAAAAGAGTCAGAAGTTAAGAATGTTTTTGTTGAACCTGTTTTACCGAGTGGGTTCAAAGGGCCTTTAACTCCTGAAGAAAAAGAACGGAGACGTAAGGGCAATTTATGTTTGTATTGTGGCAAACCTGGGCATTTTGCCAAGGATTGTTCTGTAAAACCCGCAAAAAAGAAAGTTCTAGCTATTGAAACTCTTCCTATTAAGCCGTCGGAAAACTGAAATTCTCGAGGGAAGCAGAGATCGTTTCCTCGAGCAAAATTTCTTCTAAGATCTCCAAATTTGTCACCAATGTAACTACACATATTCCCAAACATTTTACTATTCGGATGGTCTTTATCTTAACTACTCTTCAAAGACATAGTATTCCTGTACTTTTGGATTCTGGGGCTACTGGGAATTTTTTCGATATTGGGTTTGCCCATAAATTGAATCTGAAATGTGTTACTAAGGAGGAACCTGAGTCTGTGAGAGCTGTTGATGGTTCAGTTTTGTCTTCTGGTATGATTCAATTTAACACTGAACCGTTGACTTTAGTAGCAGATAATGGTCATACTGAGAAAGTGGTTTTTGATCTTATTGATGCACCAAGTTTTGGTGTCATCTTAGGCATTCCTTGGTTGGAATTACATAATCCCAAAATTGATTGGATTAAAAGGACTGTTACCTTAGAGTCTTCCTTTTGTAAGTTACATTGTTATCAAGAGACCAAAGATCCAGTGATGCCCCTTTTTTGTGCTGCTCTAACTGCTGGAGATAATAAACTCCCAGTAGAGTATAGGAATTTTTCTAAGGTTTTTGATCCTGTTGAAGCAACCAAATTACCACCACACAGAATTTTTGATTGCAGAATTGATTTAGTTCCGGGTGCTATTCTACCATGTAGTAGAATTTACGCCTTAACTGAACCTGAAAATTTTATAGAGGTCTAAAAGATGATTTAAAAGATTCTCTTGCACACATAGTGAATTTGCCTGATGAGTTTAAGGAATTTCAGGATCTAGTGGTTAGACTTGATCACAGATTAGGTGAACGTAGAAATGAAAAAACAAGGAGTGATTTTAGAAGTCCACTAGTTAAAGTTGAGAAAAAAGAGTCAGAAGTTAAGAATGTTTTTGTTGAACCTGTTTTACCGAGTGGGTTCAAAGGGCCTTTAACTCCTGAAGAAAAACAACGGAGACGTAAGGGCAATTTATGTTTGTATTGTGGCAAACCTGGGCATTTTGCCAAGGATTGTTCTGTAAAACCCACAAAAAAGAAAGTTCTAGCTATTGAAACTCTTCCTATTAAGCCGTCGGAAAACTGAAATTCTCGAGGGAAGCAGAGATCGTTTCCTCGAGCAAAATTTCTTCTAAGATCTCCAAATTTGTCACCAATGTAACTACACATATTCCCAAACATTTTACTATTCGGATGGTCTTTATCTTAACTACTCTTCAAAGACATAGTATTCCTGTACTTTTGGATTCTGGGGCTACTGGGAATTTTTTCGATATTGGGTTTGCCCATAAATTGAATCTGAAATTTGTTACTAAGGAGGAACTTGAGTCTGTGAGAGCTGTTGATGGTTCAGTTTTGTCTTCTGGTATGATTCAATTTAACACTGAACCGTTGACTTTAGTAGCAGATAATGGTCATACTGAGAAAGTGGTTTTTGATCTTATTGATGCACCAAGTTTTGGTGTCATTTTAGGCATTCCTTGGTTGGAATTACATAATCCCAAAATTGATTGGATTAAAAGGACTGTTACCTTAGAGTCTTCCTTTTGTAAGTTACATTGTTATCAAGAGACCAAAGATCCAGTGATGCCCCTTTTTTGTGCTGCTCTAACTGCTGAAGATAATAAACTCCCAGTAGAGTATAGGAATTTTTCTAAGGTTTTTGATCCTGTTGAAGCAACCAAATTACCACCACACAGAATTTTTGATTGCAGAATTGATTTAGTTCCGGGTGCTATTCTACCATGTAGTAGAATTTACGCCTTAACTGAACCTGAAAATGTTTATTTAAGGAACTATTTGGATGAGCTTTTGGAATTAGGTTTTATTCGACATTCTACTTCTCCTGTTTCGTCTCCTCTTTTCTTCGTTGCGAAGAAGTCTGGGGATTTGAGGGCTTGTATTGATTACAGAGCGGTAAATAAAGCAACCATTAAGAATAGGTATCCATTGCCTTTGATTCCAGTGCTTCTTAATCAAATTAAAGGTTCTAGTGTTTACACCAAACTGGATCTTAGAGGAGCATATCATTTGATTAGAGTCAAAGAAGGCGACGAGTGGAAGACCGCTTTTCGTACGAAATTTGGTCTTTTTGAGTATACGGTTATGCCTTTTGGTCTTTGCAACGCTCCAGCGGCTTTTCAATACTTTATTAATGAGGTCTTGCATGATCTATTGGATGTCTATTGTATTGTTTATACTGACGACATCTTAATTTATTCTAAAAATATGGAAGAGCATGTACAACATGTTCAGTTAGTATTACAGAAATTGAGAGATCATTCTCTGTATGCTAAATTGGAAAAATGTGTTTTCAATGCTTCTCAAGTGGAATTTCTTGGCTATTGTTTATCACCTGAGGGAATTCATATGGATCCAAAGAAAGTTGAGGCAATTTTAACTTGGCCAATTCCTGCTTCAATAAAAGACACGCAGAGAATTCTAGGATTTGCTAATTTTTATAGGCGATTCATTTCTAAGTTTTCAGAAATTGTTACTCCCATTACCCAGTTATAGAAAAAAGGGAAAGTCTTCTCTTGGACTGAGGAAGCCGACCAAGCATTTTCATTGTTGAAGAAGGCTTTTACCTCTGCTCCCATTTTGGTTCATCCTGATCCTGACAGGCCTTTCTTTGTGGAAGCAGATGCTTCACAGACTGCTATTGGTGGTGTGTTGCTTCAAAAGGATGCAAATACTGGTCACCTTCATCCAATCGCCTTTTTCTCTAGGAAATTACTTTTGGCTGAGCAGAATTATACAATTGCAGAACGAGAATTGTTAGCCATTAAAGATGTGTTTCAAGAATGGAGACATCACCTTTTGGGGGCTAAACACACTATTACTGTTTATTCTGACCATAAAAATTTACAATTTTATTCCACTGTTAAGGCTTTTACTCCTAGACAAATGAGGTGGTTACAATTCTTTAGCGAATTTGGTTTTTTAATTATGTATCGACCTGGAAAGAAGCAGCTGTTATCTGACACACTTTCACGATTAGTTTGTGAAAAAGACTTAAATTCTGTTAAGGATCCTCCCAGTATTTTGCCTTTAGAAAAAATTGCTGCTGAAATCCATTCAGAAAGTTTCTTAGATTCTGTTAAGAAGGAATTAAAGAACTTTGATGTTCATGAATGGATATTAAAAAAAGGGAATTCCATTAGAGATGGTTTTTTCTATCACAATGATAAATTGTTTATTCCCACAAGAGATTTACAGGATAAGGTCATGCAGTGGAATCATGATTTGGCAATTGCTGCACATCCAGGTATTAACAAAACCTTGGATTTATGTCAACGTCATTTTTGGTGGGAAAAAATGATTTCTATAATTCAACAATTCGTGAAAGCTTGTCCAGTTTGTTCACGTCAAAAAGCTTTACATGAAGTTCCAATGGGTTTACTTCGTCCAATGACTATTCCTCCTCACCCTTGGCATACAATCAGTTTAGATTTTATTACTGATCTTCCTAAGTCTAATGGTTTTACTACAGTTCTTGTGGTGGTGGATTTGTTATCTAAAATGGGACATTTTATTCCGTTACACAAGATTCCATCTGCAACTGAATTCAGTACTGTATTTTTATCTAATATTGTGAAACTTCATGGTCTGCCCTCAAAGATTATTTCGGATAGGGGCCCTCAATTCATTTCTAAATTCTGGTCGCAACTCAGTAAACTTTTAGGAATCGAGTTAGCTCTGTCTTCTTCTTTTCACCCACAGACGGATGGACAGACGGAGAGATTGAATCAGCATGTTGAACAAGGTTTAAGATGTTTGTTAACTACCTCCTCTTACCCTTGGGATGAAGTTTTACCTTGGGCTGAATTTTCCTATAATAACACCACTCATTCAGCTTTGGGTTGTTCTCCTTTTTATTTTCTCACTGGTCAACATCCAAGATCTATTCCTATACTCTTACCTGATGAACAATTGTCTATGCCAGCAGTTACTGATAGGTTGACTCATCTGTTGGATATCCAAGATAAGGCTAGAAAACAATGGGTCAAAAGTAAGTTATCTATGAAAAAGACTGCTGATTCTCATCGTAAACCTTCTCCTTTGTATAAGGAAGGTCAGTTGGTATGGTTATCCACTAGAAACATTCAGTTGGAGGGTCCCAGGAAGTTGAAGCCCAGATATATTGGGCCTTTTGAAATTAAGAAAGTTCTGAATCCTGTATCTGTGAAATTAGTTTTGCCTGAGGAATATGCTATTCACCCTGTTTTTCATGTTTCTCTGTTGAAACCTTTTGAACCTTCTACTCGAGCTGATAACCCACCTCCGCCAGTAATTGTCGGTGATCATGTTGAGTACGAGGTTAAATCTATTCTGGATTCTAAAAGGATTCAGGGTGCCTTGTTTTATTTGGTTGACTGGAAGGGTTATGATCTTTCTGAACGATCTTGGGAACCTGAGAAAAATGTTCATGCTCCTAGACTTGTTAGATCTTTTCATGCTCTACATCCTGATAAACCTAGACCTGTAAGACGACCTTTGGGGGGAGGAACTGTTAGGGGTGTTACCGGTCGTCTTAATTAGATTCTGACCCAGAATTGGTTCAGTGTACATCTTGTGAATCAAAAGGGTTAATTTAGTTTAGTGGGTACATTTAGTTTATTATTTTTAATGTAAAATTTTAGTTAGAATCCTTTTAGTAATGTTAATTTTAATAATTGCCTTTGGCAATGCTTGTTTGTTTTTTAATTAAGATATGAGCAATTCTCAGACTGTGCGCTCAATAGAGACAGGCTCGCGTCAGCCCTCGCGCTTTGAGTTATGATGTGAGAGGCTCGCGCTGGGTCTCGTGGCTGAAGCAATAAATACATGCTTCTGCCAACTGCCAAACGCTTTGTCTCTCGTTGTTCTTGACGAGAGCTTCTGCCCCCGCGTAGGAATTCCTCAGGTCTTGAAACCTCCTGTTTTCCCTCTTGGTTCATCAAAGCCCCGTAATTCCTTTCTCTGTAAACCTGTACAGTGAGGTCCCGGAAGCCCTGGCTGTCAACGTTGCAGATTTATGTTTAAGAAGACGACGTGGCTGGATTCCGGTACTTCTCCGAGACAGCCGGGAGGTTTGGTTACCCGCTCTCCTCTGCCGGCTGGCTGTTCGAGTCTCCTGTCAGCACATCGCAGCATTATAGAAAAAGGACAGTAAGAGGTTTATTTTCTCTTTCAATTTGCCACGAACAATTTGACATGATGTAGAAGTGGCAAGGGTTTATTTCAGAAAGATACTCTTGACGCTAAAAAGAGAAAAAGCGCGTCGAGGAGAGCAGATCTATGAACAAGCCTTGACAAAGGCAAGTCACTCAGTATAGTGAGCTGGGACTAATTATCTTAAGGTTTAGCGCTTGTTACACGGAGAGATTCAAAACAAGACTTGGAAGAGACTAATGTCTGCAATTGAAGTGAGCCAAACATTGAACAGATTTAAGTGCTCTAAAAGCGGATTGTAGAGATAAACAAGCCTTGATAAAGGCAAAAGTGTAAAATAGGCAATCTGAATCTATGTGTACAATTCTGTGATATGTTGACTTAATAACAGAGTTATGTAAGAAAGGTTAGCATATTTACAAGTATAGTCAGGAATAATAACCTTAGATAGTAGAGTGAATTTAGATAGGCTGTTATTTCCTGTCTTCCTACTGCAGAATCTCCTAACTGAAGAATTATTTAAAGACTCAGGTATGGCCCTGCATGAAGTTTCTGAGTTCAGTTAAAACTAACCCAACTAATCAAATTAGCCTGTCTCCACAGTAAAAGTGTTAAGCTATCCTGACATGTTATGCTTATTTGAAGGTGTCAAGACTCAGAGCCAGAGCTAAAACTTCATTATAAGTGCGAACAAGGGTCAGACGGATTAATGGTCAGTAAGCACAATGTTTAGTTAATTTTTTAAGTTAGTTAAGAAGTCGTCAGCTGAGTAATTGCTGTTAATATTGCACCACAGTGTAGCGTGAAGGCAGCGCAGAACATTCCTAACAGAAGGTCCTCGGCCCGGAGCACTTTCTAGAGAGAGAGACAACCGAAGATTTAATCTTGTATAATTTGTTGTGAGTCTCTCTGTCCACTTCCCCTTTCCCTGGGGGAGAAGTCAATCCAGTCAGTGTCAAGGTTCTGATTGGGTTGGTTGATCCTTGAGGGAGTTGGGAGTTTGCAGCTCGAGAGGAAACGTCAGAATAGTCTCGCAGGACTCCTCAACAAATAAGGCCTAAAAGAGTACAATGGCAAGGCGTCTGTGAGGTCAACCAGACACGAAGATAATATGGTACCAGCGAGGGCAATAAACAGGTACTGGGCATCAGAGAGGGCAATAATACAGCATCAGGGAAATGGAGGACCAGAAATATCGACATGATACCTACTTTACTTGGCCACTGCCCAGTCGCAGAGGAGTCCTAATGTTTGTGTGTCCGGGAAGCTGCAGATGGGTGGCACTTCTAGGCAGCTAGGGCTGGCTGCAGCAGGCTGAGCTCAGACGAGGCCTTGATTCCTGGACCTTTTGCCGCCTGGCCCTGGGCCTCCACACAGTGATTGGGTTGCCGCTGTCCTGAAAGTTAAGTGAGGGGCCGCCCAGTGATACTCTCCTGGCAGCCATTTGCGCAAAAATCCCCGGGTCATCACTTCTCCAAAGCGTCTGCATTTGGTCTTACAATCGAAAACACACATTCCTATCCTTGAATATTGGATATCAACACATACATAATTTAAATGAGCGTGCCTGTGCTCTGGCAATGACCTGGTCATAGAGGCTATGAAAGAGTTTAAACGAGATCTTAAATTCGTAGCGGTTCTGAAGAGTGGAACAATTATATTCTTTTTGGGAGTTAGCGAGTACCCATGTGAGATGGTTAACTTAAATGTTAAGTTCTCAAGTAATGGACAAGTTATTTTACTAGAGGTCCTGCACTCTGGCTGGTTATTACAAATCAATGCGGAGGGAAGAGCTTTTCTTTATCGTGTGCCTTTGGTAAAGAAAACTGAAACTTGGCAACGCACTGCTGTCCTAATTTATATCCCAGAGCTGGAAAGCGAGAAAAAAAGATATTATCAGTCTTTCAACAGCCCATGGCATACCAGCGGCTAAGGGGCACATCGCAGCTACAGTCTAGAAAACAATGCATTATGCCGGTGTTTCCTGGCCACGTCAGTGCTTACCGTGTTTGATCTGCTGCTGCAATATGTTCCAATCAAGGCAGAAAAAGGCAGGTGGTGGGGCTCGTAGCAGTTCAATTCTGCTTGCGCCACCTGCATGGTAGCAGACTTTCCAGAACACAATCAAGACTGCGGTGCAAAGCTGTGAAAGGCAGGTGGCGTGGACCCCAGTTCCACAACAGCGTCATCATCTTTTGCCCTGCCCCGCCCCAGCTAAGCTCAGTTAGACCAATCTGAGCAGCTGGTTTTGGTGATGGCAGGAAAGGCTTTGAGAATAGGCCTAAGAACAATAAACGAAGAGAATAGGCTACAAAATTGAGACGCAATGCGCGAGCTACTCATGGGGGTTCGGCGAGCTACCGGTAGCTCGCGATCGACCGGTTGGAGACCCCTGATCTAGGGTCTGGCCTGGTTATTTTGAACCCCTGTGTTTTGTTCAGGAATCTATATTGACAGTTATTCGTGTCTGTTGGCCAGATCAACCACTTTTTCCAATCAGGATGTGTTCTGTTTTGGTGTAAAATATGGGATACGTGTATCTCCAAATCTGTAGTGCTGTCACTATCAGTTATGGGTTTCGGAATAGACGGTGTATTTAAGTCTTTTATCTTAGGTAGTCCAAGACAAGTAGTTTGTTGAATTGTGTCATTCAAGAATATCATTTGTTCTGGGATCATGCAGGCCCTAAATAATGCTTCTATGCCTTGTACTTGCCAATCTTTGGAACCCCAGATCGTTTTTGTTTCAATGGTGTTTTTCCAAAATTCGAAACCAAATGTAGACATTTTGTCATAAAATTTTTCAGAATAAATCAATTTATTATTTGTCAACATTGTTTTCATTCCTGTCTTAAATAACATTTTAAAATAAAATGTTTTTGGATCACTGTTATTAAACCCTGAGAAGTACTGGAATTTCTCATAAAATGTTTTCGAACTGCCTTTTGGTGGAGTTGGACAGTGTTCCCATTGGTTATAAGATAAAACATGTCTAGGCTGAGCAGTTTTATGCAAATGGTGATCACCATAATGATTGTAACAGTATAACTCTTCATAATTCGATGAACCCTGTAAGTAATCATGTTCTGTAAATTTGGCTGTTGGAGACGCCGGTGATTATTCGAAACATCCATTGCTCTTTACCGAGACTGAAAACCCACGAGGTCTGATTCGATCATTCCACGATCCTGTGCTTGGACGTGAACTCTCACGATCCCCCGGCCATTCATTTTCATCCAGCCTCTCTCCTCTTTTTTCAACTTGGACCCACAACAACGTGGCCACCGCATATATCCAAGGTGTTATCCCTTTCTCGGATATTCTCCATAGTGAGCTACCTGGCCCTGATGAGAATCCCTCTCAACCCATAGGGATTTGAAACGCGTAGGCCCCTTCATGTCCAGTGTCTGCTCCCCTTTGGTTTTTCCCGTAGTGGGAACATACCGTCACATTACCGGTTATAAATTGTTGTAGATATTGTTTTTGATTCTGTCATTTGATTCCGTTGATCCATTAGATTTATACCTGTAAAAATCATTGTATAAATTGTATATATATAATTGTACATATTGTAGCAGACCTAATACCCAACACGATTATATATTTATATCTGGTCGTGTTGTGTATTTGTATGTGTTTTGTGTATGAATGGCAAGGTATGATTGTGATATGACTGAACTTGGTACGCATGTTGGATTTTAACATTTCACTGGTTTTTGTCCATATTTTTCCTGTATTTCCAAAAACATGTTGTTTCTGTTTAACTGTATATGATTAATACAAATATACCCTTTTTCTTTGACTTAGATGTTATAATAAAAAAGCAATTTATAAGCACACCCCAGCTTTGAAAAACCTTCTTTGTTCTGGTGGCCAAACCTTTTCAAACCTCTATCAGTATAGGCACTTGTTCTTTGTTGATTATAAATTGCGGCTCAGCCTTGCTGATTACGAGCCAACCCCAGTTGTTTACAGGCTGTAAATTTGGCTGACATTACTAAATCTGACATCATATTATTAATGTTTTCAAAGTCCCAATCATCAGAGAAGGTACTTGGTGTCACAAAGTCACTTAATGAAACCTTGAACTGGTGTGGATATTTCAAGAGCTCAACCGAGCCAAAAATGTCATAATCAGTTCTGTCACATGCTACCCCACCGGGTATTGGATTGCCAGAGATGTTTACAGATGTCAGTTCTCTTTTCTCGATGTGGGAGGATGTGTGAGGCTTTAGGACCAAGTTGATGGTCTGACTTGCTGTGTCCATTGCACTATATTTTCCATCAATGAATTTTTCCAAACATAGAACCATGATGAGCCAAAGCAGGAGAATAATTACACCTAACACAAACCAAAATTCAATCCATGGTGAAATCAGATATGTTTCTTTTAGTTGGTGAAAAAGTTCAATTACTTTGTTTTTGAAAGTTTTTGTTGGAGGCGTTTCTTCATGCTCGCTTGGATCTTCAGAGAAGTCGTCGAAATTGATGAAGTAGCCAGATGCAGTTCTGTCAATTGTTGGATTTTTATCCGGATTTTCATTTGCTTTTGCATTTTTCTTTGTTTCATTAGCATAGTCAGAGGCTACATCATTGTAGACTGGTGTTTCTTGACGAACTGTTGCAATTTGGGTTTCAAGAGGCACTAGTTCCATGGCATTGTTGCATAGTCCTTTGTTATTCACTGCAGGTGTATCAAATGTGATTAGTCTCTCAGTATGAGCCTCTTGGATTGTAGCAAATTTCGGTATTCTGCTATTTCTTGGGAGTCCACTTGGCCTACTACTTATTATTGGCCACATGATTGTGGTTTTACCAGGTTGATGGATACAACTCTGTTCTCTTTTTTACCAGCAAGGGGCGGTAGTACAACTGATCATGTTCCGCTGATAGCTAAGACATGTACTGCTTTTCTGTAAGAAGGCCCAAATTCCTTCTTCCCTGCGATCTTCTCTCTGACCAGATCCCCAATCTTTGGAATCCAGACAGGTCTTGCTGGGACAGGTGGTTTTTCTTCAGTGGCTGTCAGCTGTTGTTTCAACTTTATGTTACTCAGGTTTTTTCTTTCTCATTTAAATCCTGTAAAACAGCCAAACGATCTTTGATATCAAAGGATTTTTCTTCTACCACTGAAGTGTGACAATCAAGATCCTGAATGAGCATTCTAGTGCCGAACAATTGTTCGTATGGAGTGAGACCTTTTAGAGAATTTCTTGGCAGATTATTAAGACTACGTTGGACACTTGTTAAATGTTTGACCCACCCATCACCTGATACCCTCGCCGTTATAGATTGCTTTATGTCCCGTTTTTTTCTTTCCACCACCGCATCTCCCTCAGGATGGAAGGGAGAAGAGTACCGCAATGCAATGCCCATGCTGTTCATGGCCTCTTTGTAAGCTCGAGAGCTAAACGCAGGACCCTGATCAGAATGTAGCATGCCAATTGCGTATGTGCCGATAAACACTCGCAAGTCTTTTATAACAGTTCTGGCGTCAGCCGAGTGCTGGGGTCCACATTTTAAGTGAATTCAGTGTTAATAATTATGGGGACGCATTCCTCCGACTGGATTTCTGCGCTATAGATAGCCTGATGCTATCTAGTAGTGGTATCTGGGCTATTGGCTAGTCCGGTTCACAACTGCGATCTCTGTTGCAATCCTCACAATTTTTTGCAAAATTGTAGATATCTACGCTCATTCCCGGCCACCAGTACTATGATTGTAATTCCATCAGAGATTTCAGGATCTCTTGGTGCCTCAGACCCAATCCCATGTGTGCGTCTTCAATCAAGAAAACTCTCCGGTTCGTGTTTGGAATTACTCTATCCCCCACTCCAGGGATTCGAGGAAACGGAACGGAGTTTGCATCAATTATGTATGTATTACTGAGTGGATAGTTGAGAGGTAATGCTGCATAATCGCCTTTTAATGAGGCTTTTTACTGCCAGCATGGTTTCCGCATCTATGTGTTTTTCTGAACGCTTTTTAGTGGCTACGGAAGCCGGTTGAACCACTTCCGCTGTGGCTGTGGCTGTGTTAGCCAATGAATTCCCTGCAACGTGAACGCCATCACGTCGATGACTCAGTGTCAGTATCACGTGAGTCTTTCGTAGTTCTTTCTTTACAAAAACTACTTGTTCCCAAAGCGTTTTATGCTTTATTGTGGCACCTGTGTTATCTTTGTAACCTTTATTACTCCATGTCTGCATGTCACTGTTGTATGATTTGACGCAGAAATACGAATCACACACTATTAGTGTGGGGAATTCGCGATCGGCATTTTCAAGCGCCATCTTTAGAGATCTTATTTCAGCTCACTGAGCTGAACAGTTTCTGAGTGATTCAGTTTTGGTGATTATCGGTTTGAATTTACCAGAGCGCCAGAGACCTTTAACAATCGCGCACGCTGCATTGTAGAATTTTTTATCTACATCGTAGTGTTGTGCGAATCTGTCCATATAGATTACGCAAGTGTATTGTTCCAGAGGCAGAATTTCGATTGGCAGAGGATATTCTCGTTCATATTCTAGATCATCTAGTTTTTTCAGTTTCGGGTCAAAATAGTATTTCACGTCTTCTGTAGCAAAAGAATTTTCCCATTCTATCCATTTTTGATCTAAGGCCACTGTAATCAGATTACGCTGACTTGTTAATGCCTCAAGGGCTGATTCTGCCTTGAGCTAGGGCTCTTTCTTTTGCTACAGCAGTTTGAACCGCTGTCAGAATTTTTTCTGTAGAGCTGAATTTCATTTCAGCTTGAGTGTACAAATGAGATTTGTAAGCTATAGGTACCGTTTCTCCCTCATTATTGGTCAGGTATGTGAATCCGCATCTTCCTGGGATGACTCAGATTACAAGATTGCGTATGTTTTCGCGAGTTTGTAGTTTTAGCTAACATGTCTGTTTGCAATGATCTCAAAATCTCTGTGTGTTTCTGAGTCCAATTGTTTTGTTTGAAATCTGGTCTTATCAATTCATAGAGAGGTGTAACCCTCTCTGCATATTTTAGAATGTATGTTCTTCCGAAATTCAGGAAACCTAGTATTGATTGTAAATTCTTCAGCGTTTTTGGTGCTTGGAGTGCAGCACATTTCTCTAAGAAATTGTCTGCCAGTGTATCTCTAGAGTCGTGTGAAAACAATAGGCAGCTATTTCACTCAGTCAACCGTGCATACTTAATTCACCAGAGTGCAGAGAAATAGGGAGACGGGCGTTTTCAATAAAAGGTGTTATTTATTGAGCAGTCTTCTTTCTCATGCAAGAGAAATGAATTGCCACAATTGCAATACTTATCATAAAGTAAAGTGCGTACAGTTAAAGTAGTATTATGAAATAAAACTGTAAAAGCATTGATATGGTTTCCTAGCCATATGATACTTTAAAATGGATAAAATATATACATACATAAAAACATTTGACTAACGTACTCAACTGGTGCTTCTAACTACGCCTACCCCGGTGTACCTGTCCTAAGCCTAATACTTGGAAAGGAGTAAGTAAGTAGCAGTTTAAGTTAAGTTGGTTAAGATTGTTTTGCCAAGAATCTGCATCAAGAATTCTCTTAAGGGTTTAGTCAGCTCCGTACCTTGGTATTAGAATGTGGGAGGTCTGGTATCTCTTTCCTCAGGACTCGATCTCCCAGCAACCCGCAAGGGTAGGCTGGAAACACTGGAGCTGGATTTTCTCGGCTGGAGAAAAAGACAGCGTCTTTCTCAGTGCGCCAAACAGGAGGGGCGGCTTCCGTGGGCTCTCGCATCAGCCGGGCTCTCGGGCAAGTAGATGGCCACTCTGCTCCAAACCACTGTGTGTTTGCTTAAGGCAACTGTTGGTATATTTATACCTGAAAGGTGCCGAGTTTGACGTAAGGTTGGACATAAGACGTCACTAAGAACTAACAGTTCTTTCTGGACTCCAAGAGTTCTTGTTCAAATCAAAACAAAAGCAGGGGAGATTTCCCGGGCTGCTGGAGGCTTGGTTTGTTTAAAGAACGCGTTGTGCTTTCTAGGAGTTGATGGGAGTAGCCGTGCTGTGCTTTGGACTGCATGGGCTATTACTGAATATGGATATGATTCTTATGCCTTTATCAGGATATTATTGATTATAACCTCATAAGGGCAAGAATCGGGAATATCGAATTAGGGTCCTAGATAGAAACACAACACCCACTCCACGGATTAATGTCCATCATTACTAAAAAACTAAGCAATAGTAAACATTTAACGATGCATGTGTGTTTTCCGACCCACCCCAAAATACATATTTCGCATTTGAAATGGTATATGGTAAATACCCGAAAATGAGTGTTGGTACTGTACGCTTTTCAAGCAGTGTCATCATTCAGATAAATGCATATATATATCAGCTGAATGAATTGCGAAAATTACACATGAAATGGCTCTGAATACAGAAAAGAAGGTCGAGACCATTCCATTACATATTTATACAAAATGCTGTGTATGTGCTAGAGGCTGAGGTAAAATATTGTCTCTAGTATCCTAAAAATAGAAGCTCTGTTCTGTAAGAATAGTTCTACTTTAAGCAGAGTACCATGTGCCAAAAAAAGGTAAATATTTTGGAAAATGGACAAAAATAATTTCGCTTTCAGGGGAAAAATAGTTCCAAATATTTTTTGTAGCTTTGTTTAAAAAAACTGAAAGCTGAATTCAAAGTTCAGGGAACGCTGTGTGCTCATTGTTTTTTTTTTAAAAGTTATTCTCGTTGACTGGAGAGAACATCATTTCAGACAGCCTCGCACAAAATTGGTCTACAACCTCAGGTGAAAGTTCGACCAAGTTCGAAAATACTGCAACTGTGCAGTTCTTTGCGTGATTGCTATCATCGATGTTTGGATCAGCAATGCTCACAGAAGGTTGTACCTGTTTGGTGCTGCTTTCCTCTCGTACCTCACCGCCACCTACTCGTAGTGGTGAAGTCTCAACGAATGCCGTCATCAGAATGGGTAGCCGCTGGGGACAACAGGATGCATGAGTCGTTACAGGACCTAGCAAAGTATCGATATCCTTTGGTACTGCTGATGGTAGTGTAAGACAGACGTCCAACACGCATTCTTCTCTGCATAGCAGACATCAAAGCACAGGTAAGATGCAATTCTGCCGCCAGATTGATCTGAATGAAAGAAACCAGGTTGTATTCAGATCTCTTAGCCGGACCGATCCGAGGAGCTTAGTGATACGGTCTCGGTATCGTATTGCTAGGATCGTTTCTTCCATCGCTGCTGGAGTCTTGTCTGTGGATTGGCTTGCCATATCGGTGCAGAAGGACCAAAAATAAAATTCCTGCCACGAGTCCCAAGATTAAGGGTAGGTCGCCAAAGACAGAATGGAAAAAATTCGGGAAGATGCCCAGAACTGCTTCAAAGGGTGCTAACAGTCCCGAAAAAACTGTCTTAAATACATGTGCGATGCCACTGGTATCAGACATGTTTAAGATTTGGCTTAACATTTCTACGAAATGCACGGGGCAAGTTGTAGATAAAAGGGAATGTATCTCTGCCGATGTCCTTGCCACTTGCAGATCATACATTTCTTTCGATGACGTTAAAGGCACAGTTGTCTGTAAAAGAATAGACTTCATTCTGCTTAAAGTATCAATTCGAATAGAAGAGATACTCAACGAAGGCCATAACGCAGCCCCCATATCTGGATTGCTGTGTGGATACAATACTTGTATACAGCAAACGGCCCTGGAATTTACAGTTGTCAGATAGGCTTTTCCTGGCAGTATGCCACAACAGCTGTGGTCACTTATTAAAACGTAACTGCCGTTAGAAAGTGGTCTAAAAAATGGCTCTATCTGTTTTGCAGGCGTGCCATGCAGGTGACATGAAAGGTTATTCAAAGACCATTCGCAGGTTCCATGCAAGTTAATACCTTGACACAGAAGTGTACCGCTTAGTGATTTTTTACAATTTTTACCACCAAGGAATACCTCCTTGTTCCCTTCACTATAACATCTGTGTGTATAAGGTAAATCCCAGGTTGATTTGATGTATTCTTTACCCAACCTTTCATACTGGCCTGCAGGTATACACTCTTGGCAGTATTTAAACTGGAAAGTTGTTATCGGAATTGTAATCGTTCTGTGTATTATCCATTCAGTGACAGGTCTCTCTGACATTGTCAATGGTAATCTCTCAAGTTTTTCAATGCTCAGAATCGTATAGTCTGCTCCTTTTTGTGCCAAACAGATTTGTTCATCAGTAAGGTAAAAGGTACCAAATAATGATGTTGTGTTGATTAAACGCCATGGTATGTAGCCTGAACACAGATTTTGCAACGTCCAACCAAGCTGTACAATAGAACGTAATTGAGACTGACCATGTTGTAACATTAGTAAGTCCTGCTCTATTATATCAAAAGCAGATGATACAATGATGTTCAGTGAATATATTCTGGAGGACAGAGTCGTTAACCCATTGTCCACTACAGAAAGTGATTTTTCCAAATTTATACCATCAATTTCTCGTATTTTTTCTGCTGTCAATTTGCATTACTTTCCAAGCTTCGTTATACGCAGCGTATATACCGGCCGCTATGAAACGTTTTTGACGCTGTTTGCGTGGTCCCAATTTGAAATCATGCAAGTGAGCACCGTCTTTAAGTAAAGTCAAGTGTTGCTTAATTTCAGCCAGTGTGGATTTCTCTAGCCACTCAAGGCATAGTTTCCCTACACTGTTTGTTGTAACTATCCCTGGATGTTGTCTCTGGGAGTATCTAGGGTCTGGCCTGGGTATTTTGAACCCCTTTGTTTTGTTCAGGAATCTATCTTGACAGTTATTTGTGTCTGTTGGCCAGATCAACCACTTTTTCCAATCAGGATGTGTTCTGTTTTGGTGTAAAATATGGGATACATCTATCTCCACATCTGTAGTGCTGTCACTATCAGTTATGGGTTTCAGAATAGACCGTGTATTTAAGTCTTTTATCTTAGCTAGTCCAAGACAAGTAGTTTGTTGAATTGTGTCATTCAAGAATATCATTTGTTCTGGGATCATGCAGGCCCTAAATAATGCTTCTATGCCTTGTACTTGCCAATTTTTGGAACCTCAGATCGTTTTTGTTTCAATGGTGTTTTTCCAAAATCCGAAACCAAATGTAGACATTTTGTCATAACATTTTTCAGAATAAATCAATTTAGTATTTGTCAACATTGTTTTCATTCCTGTCTTAAATAACATTTTAAAATAAAACGTTTTTGGATCACTGTTATTAAACCCTGAGAAGTACTGGAATTTCTCATAAAATGTTTTCGAACTGCCTTTTGGTGGAGTTGGACAGTGTTCCCATTGGTTATAAGATAAAACATGTCTAGGCTGAGCAGTTTTATGCAAATGGTGATCACCATAATGAATGCAACAGTATAACTCTTCATAATTCGATAAACCCTGTAAGTAATCATGTTCTGTAAATTTGGCTGACATTACTAAATCTGACATCATATTATTAATGTTTTCAAAGTCCCAATCATCAGAGAAGGTACTTGGTGTCACAAAGTCACTTAATGAAACCTTGAACTGGTGTGGATATTTCAAGAGCTCAACCGGGCCAAAAATGGCATAATCAGTTCTGTCCCATGCTACCCCACCGGGTATTGGATTGGCGGAGATGTTTACAGATGTCAGTTCTCTTTTCTCAATGTGGGAGGATGTGTGAGGCTTTAGGACCAAGTTGATGTTCTGACTTGCTGTGTCCATTGTACTATATTTTCCATCAATGAATTTTCCCAAACATAGAACCATGATGAGCCAAAGCAGGAGAGTAATTACACCTAACACAATCCAAAATTCAATCCATGGTGAAATCAGATATGTTTCTTTTAGTTGGTGAAAAAGTTCAATTACTTTGTTTTTGAAAGTTTTTGTTGGAGGCGTTTCTTCATGCTCGCTTGGATCTTCAGAGAAGTCGTCGAAATTGATGAAGTAGCCAGATGCAGTTCTGTCAATTATTGGAATTTTTTCCGGATTTTCATTTGCTTTTGCATTTTTCTTTGTTTCATTAGCATAGTCGGAGGCTACATCATTGTAGACTGGTGTTTCTTGACGAACTGTTGCAATTTGGGTTTCAAGAGGCACTAGTTCCATGGCATTGTTGCATAGTCCTTTGTTATTCACTGCAGGTGTATCAAATGTGATTAGTCTCTCAGTATGAGCCTCTTGGATTGTAGCAAATTTCGGTATTCTGCTATTTCTTGGGAGTCCCCTTGGCCTACTACTTATTATTGGCCACATGATTGTGGTTTTACCAGGTTGATGGATACAAGAAGGCCCAAATTCCTTCTTCCCTGCGATCTTCTCTCTGACCAGATCCCCAATCTTTGGAATCCAGATAGGTCTTGCTGGGACAGGTGGTTTTTCTTCAGTGGCTGTCAGCTGTTGTTTCAACTTTATGTTACTCAGGTTTTTTCTTTCTCATTTAAATCCTGTAAAATAGCCAAACGATCTTTGATATCAAAGGATTTTTCTTCTACCACTGAAGTGTGACAATCAAGATCCTGAATGAGCATTCTAGTGCCGACCAATTGTTCGTATGGAGTGAGACCTTTTACAGAATTTCTTGGCAGATTATTAAGACTACGTTGGACACTTGTTAAATGTTTGACCCACCCATCACCTGATACCCTCGCCGTTATAGATTGCTTTATGTCCCGTTTTTTTCTTTCCACCACCGCATTTCCCTCAGGATGGAGGGGGGAGAAGAGTACCGCAATGCAATGCCCATGCTGTTCATGGCCTCTTTGTAAGCTCGAGAGCTAAACGCAGGACCCTGATCAGAATGTAGCATGCCAATTGCGTATGTGCCGATAAAGACTCGCAAATCTTTTATAACAGTTCTGGCGTCAGCCGAGTGCTGGGGTCCACATTTTAAGTGAATTCAGTGTTAATAATTATGGGGACGCATTCCTCCGACTGGATTTCTGCGCTATAGATAGCCTGATGCTATCTAGTAGTGGTATCTGGGCTATTGGCTAGTCCGGTTCACAAATGCGATCTCTGTTGCAGTCCTCACAATTTTTTGCAAAATTGTAGATATCTACGCTCATTCCCGACCACCAGTACTATGATTGTAATTCCATCAGAGATTTCAGGATCTCTCGGTGCCTCAGACCCAATCCCATGTGTGCGTCTTCAATCAAGAAAATTCTCCGGTTCATGTTTGGAATTACTCTATCCCCCACTCCAGGGATTCGAGGAAACGGAACGGAGTTTGCATCAATTATGTATGTATTACTGAGTGGATAGTTGAGAGATAATGCTGCATAATCGCCTTTTAATGAGGCTTTTTACTGCCAGCATGGTTTCCCCATCTATGTGTTTTTCTGAACGCTTTTTAGTGGCTACGGAAGCCGGTTGAACCGCTTCCGCTGTGGCTGTGTTAGCCAATGAATTCCCTGCAACGTGAACGCCATCACGTCGATGACTCAGTGCGTGTATCACGTGAGTCTTTGGTAGATCTTTCTTTACAAGAACTACTTGTTCCCAAAGCGTTTTATGCTTTATTGTGGCACCTGTGTTATCTTTGTAACCTTTATTACTCCATGTCTGCATGTCACTGTTGTATGATTTGACGCAGAAATACGAATCACACACTATTAGTGTGGGGAATTCGCGATCGGCATTTTCAAGCGCCATCTTCAGAGATCTTATTTCAGCTTGCTGAGCTGAACAGTTTCTGAGTGATTCAGTTTTGGTGATTATCGGTTTGAATTTACCAGAGCGCCAGAGACCTTTAACAATCGCGCACGCTGCATTGTAGAATTTTTATCTACATCGTAGTGTTGTGCGAATCTGTCCATATAGATTACGGAGGTGTATTGTTCCAGAGGCAGAATTTCGATTGGCAGAGGATATTCTCGTTCATATTCTAGATCATCTAGTTTTTTCAGTTTCGGGTCAAAATAGTATTTCACGTCTTCTGTAGCAAAAGAATTTTCCCATTCTATCCATTTTTGATCTAAGGCCACTGTAATCAGATTACGCAGACTTGTTAATGCCTCAAGGGCTGATTCTGCCTTGGGCTAGGGCTCTTTCTTTTGCTACAGCAGTTTGAACCGCTGTCAGAATTTTTTCTGTAGAGCTGAATTTCATTTCAGCTTGAGTGTACAAATGAGATTTGTAAGCTATAGGTACCGTTTCTCCCTCATTATTGGTCAGGTATGTGAATCCGCATCTTCCTGGGATGACTCAGATTACAAGATTGCGTATGTTTTCGCGAGTTTGTAGTTTTAGCTAACATGTCTGTTTGCAATGATCTCAAAATCTCTGTGTGTTTCTGAGTCCAATTGTTTTGTTTGAAATCTGGTCTTATCAATTCATAGAGAGGTGTAACCCTCTCTGCATAATTTAGAATGTATGTTCTTTCGAAATTCAGGAAACCTAGTATTGATTGTAAATTCTTCAGCGTTTTTGGTGCTTGGAGTACAGCACATTTCTCTAAGAAATTGTCTGCCAGGCTTTTGCCTTCACTTGATAATTCATATCCTAAAAATAGGACTGTTAGATGGGCAATTCGTGACTTTTTTTAAGTTGAATTTGTAACCCTCTGATGCGAACCCAAGTATTATGGTGTTCACTCTTTTTAAGTGAGTCTCCAGGTCATCATCTGTGAGATAGATGTCATCGACATAGGATAATGCCTCATCATCATATATTTGTAGTAACTCTGTTACCCTTGCTGAGAATAATCCTGGGCTATTCTTGAATCCCTGTGGGAGTCGGCAAAATTGTTTTTGCGATCCCATTATTGAGAAAGCGGTCAAATACCTGCTTTCAGGTGCAATGTTTTGACAGAAGAATCCATTAGAGATATCTAATGTCGTTTTATATTTTTTTGCGCACAATGTTATTCATTAGTGCTGCACTATGTGAGTTTTGTACTGCAAATGTTTTACTACAGGAGTTAAGGTGTCTGTAGTCCAAAACTAGACGATATGAATCGTCTGGCTTGGAGACAGCAAACAAAGGATTGTTCATTTGAGAGGTGCATGTTTCGATCACCCCTTGATATTCAAGTTGATCTAAGATCTCCCTGACTTGCTTTTTAGCTTCTTGTTTAACTGGGTACTGCCTTTGTGCAGTGGGCTGATTTTTTTAACTGGATTTTGTGGTGAGGGGAATCCTCATCCCGTCCTACATGATTTTTGTATAAAGCAGGAGCTTGAGCCACTGCCCATTTTCTTGCCAATGTGTATTTTTTATGAATCGGAATATGATTTGAGAAGGCAGGCATAATCATTTCTTCGCCATGAGGGCACTCCCTGACAAACTCTGGTGGCCAGTCTTTCTCAGCTAACAGGATGTCATAGCCTTAAGAAAGTTTTTCCAAAAAGAGACTTTTTATTTTCCTAGTTTTATCTCCCTCTATATGTAATGTTATTTCATATATTTTATGGGGCATACTAACTCGTGTGTCTGCAGTTTCCACCTGAATGTATTCATTCGTGTCACCTGTCTCCAGAAGATTCATCAGGATCTTGCGAGCTATTGCCACTTCGGCTGTGCTGTCTAGCATTGTCTGTGACCACTCTCCGTTTTTCAGTTGTGTCCTCAGAATTCTCGGCATGTTTAATTTTAATACTTGCTACCTTCTTTCTGGGAAATTGTAATTTTTTACTTTGATGAGCAGATTCCGTGTCTTTGGACTTGACGTGCTCTTCTCTGTGTTCTGACCACCCTCTTCTTTCCGATTTCTGTGAGGAAGATCGAGAAAGATTGAGTGAGAAGGATCGAGAGGGACGTGTATCAACATCTTGATATCTGTCAGGTTTTCCTATTTTATCCCTATCTCTAAGGTTATATCTTCTTTCAGAGGGCTCCCTTTGGAGAGACTTGTCTTCTCGGTCTGGAGATCTCTCTCTCCGCTGAGGAAACCTTCCTCTGGACTGGAAATGTTTTTCCCTGGGAGTGGATTGTTTATTACCATCCCAACTCTTTTTTGGAGTTTTTAAATTATTTTTAATAAATGTTTTTTCAGGATTTTCAGTTAGTTGGGGTTTTACCGGTTTCCCACCCAAACTATCTCTTCCTAGTTCTTCATAGGATTTTTCTATGATTCTGGCGAGTTCAAATGGTTGGTCTGCTATATCTGTTTCCTTCAATTTCTGGCGGATCGCCACAGTTGCTGCTTCTCCTTTTATGTTGGCTAATAATATAGCCGAGACCTGCTTGAAGTCTTTCAGTAATTTCATACCCAGAGTTAAAGCAGGTTCTGGACCGTATTCATTTTGAATCTGTCTTAGTACGCCTGGTATGACCACCATAGACGGGACACCATGTGTTTTTGTGTAGATGGAAACAAAAACTGTGCCCCAAGTGTCAAAGTCCTCCACATGTGGTGCAATCCCCATTGGAAGACAGATAGTCAGAATTCTGTGTTTCTCAGTAGAAGTAGTATCTGGAAATACTGCCTCTCTTTGAGTAATTTTTTGTGCTAACCAGAATGGAATTTGTTCTTGTTTTGTGGGTACTTTACCAAGACATGATTGTATGTTCTGTGGTGTGATTTTGTTTGTGTTCCCCTGATGAGGGGTCAGCTGTGGAATATTAATTGTGGGTTGGACTATTGAAGTCCGCATGACATATTGGACCAATTGTCTATGTATTTTAATTAAAAGTTTTAGTGAGCTAAAAGTTCCCGATCTGACATTTTATCAATGTCTGGATGTGGTGTGTAGCTAGCTAGAACCGGCCAAGTTGCTCCTGGTCTACCTAGTGGACCGAGCCTGGTGAGGTGATTATTATGTTTTAGGGCACCATTAAACCAGAGCAGGTGCTCTTGGTAATTTAGTGGGATTTCTATCTCCTCGAAAGGAGTGTATTCTCCCGGAGGTTCCTCTATTTTGTAATAGTGAAAGTCTTTTGTCACAGCGTGTGCTGCTGGAAAATGTATCCATGAATAGAATACCTCTGTCTGCCGATATTCATGTGCCCCTACCACGAATATGACTGTACCACCTCGTGGTGTCAGTCCGTTTTCTATAAGTTTAAGAGTTATAGTTCTTCTTATATTGACCGGAATGATTATAACACTCGGGTCATTTTCTTGGAGGGTTGTGTCTTCCTCTAAGAGTCAAGCTGCTAAGGCTTCTCTTTCTCTCTCTTCGTCACTTTCTGACATTTTACTGACTGAAAGTTTTCTGTTGCAGATCGAGTTTCAAGTAAACAAAGATTAGGTCCACAATATTTTGGAACACTGTATCCTTCAACGTTGATCAAACCAAAAAACTAATACATAGGATTCTCATCCTACTACGTTCCGGCGGATATTAACCTTTCACCCACTCCAGACGTCTTTTGGAGTTTTTACGGGAAAAGGGTTCTGTGTGAAAAAGCACGACTGAGTTACTCTAGTGTCTTGCGTTAGATTATCGCCTTAACAAACGTTGGGCACCATGTAGTGTAGTTCCTATTTTCCCAATAGGCTCTGCGCATTGGAATAACATAAACAGCAGTGTAGACGTAGGACTGAGGTCATCTAGGTCTCTACTGACTATGTTAAACTTAATTTAGGTTTGCGCCAGCTAGCTCAGAGGTCACTAGAAACTTTCTTGAATGAATAGGGAGGGATGAACTTCCCTGACTCAGACAAGAAGGGATTCAGTTTCTGACAACCGCATAAACATGACAACTTTGCTCCCTCAGAATAAGAGTGTATCTCTAGAGTCGTGTGAAAACAATAGGCAGCTATTTCACTCAGTCAACCGTGCATACTTAGTTTCACCAGAGTGCAGAGAAATAGAGATACGGGCGTTTTCAATAAAAGGTGCTATTTATTGAGCAGTCTTCTTTCTCATGCAAGAGAAATGAATTGCCACTACTGCAATACTTATCATAAAGTAAAGTGCGTACAGTAAATGTAGTATTATGAAATAATACAGTAAAAGCATTGATATGGTTTCTTAGCCATATTATACTTTAAAATGGATAAAATATATACATACATAAAAACATTTGACTAACGTACTCAACTGGTGCTTCTAACTACGCCTACCCCGGTGTACCTGACCTAAGCCTAATACTTGGGAAGGAGTAAGTAAGTAGCAGTTTAAGTTAAGTTGGTTAAGATTGTTTGGCCAAGAATCTGCATCAAGAATTCTCTTAAGGGTTTAGTCAGCTCCGTACCTTGGTAATAGAATGTGGGAGGTCTGGTATCTCTTTCCTCAGGACTCGATCTCCCAGCAACCCGCAAGGGTAGGCTGGAAACACCGGAGCTGGATTTTTCTCGGCTGGAGAAAAAGACTGCGTCTCTCTCAGTGCGTCAAACAGGAGGGACGGCTTCTGTGGGCTCTCGCATCAGCTGGCCTCTCAGGCAAGTAGATGGCCACTCTGCTCCAAACCACCGTGTGTTTGCTTAAGGCAACTGTTGGTATATTTATACCTGAAAGGTGCCAAGTTTGACGTAAGGTTGGACATAAGACGTCACTAAGAACTAACAGTTCTTTCTGGACTCCAGGAGTTCTTGTTCAAATCAAAACAAAAGCAGAGGGGGATTTCCCGGGCTGCTGGAGGCTTGGTTTGTTTAAATAACGCGTTGTGCTTTCTAGGAGTCGATGGGAGTAGCCGTGCTGTGCTTTGGACTGCATGGGCTATTACTGAATATGATAAATACACCAACTTTTAAAGGGGGGGTCCAAGGGATATAAAGTTTAAAGACCCATACCTGGTTTTATCCCCAGCTACAAATTTATTCTATACCATAAGAAACACAGGGGGTCTTTTAGCTGCTTATTAGGGCTATACTATCACTACGGCGTCGCCTAGATCTCAACGTGTGTGAAAAGAATGAAGACAAAATTAAAGACAAGTGGATACAAAGGTGAAGAAAGAGACCGATACATTGTAGCTTATTCAACAGTGGCCGACCAGTCCAAAAGAGTGATATAGGGTTTCCATCAAAAGAGACTTTAGTGATCAGTCATATCATCTGGCCAAACCCTGGAGTGTGAACGGCTAGTCCTCTGATCATTGGGACTGAACCACACAGTATTGATATCTTCGGATTTGGTCCACCAAAACTGATGAAACATCCACAATGACTGATCTATTGATGGTTTTGGAAGAAAGGTGCAACAAAACAGAAAATGTGACTTAAAATAGGATGGAATGTCCTCCTTTATGCAACTTTATTCTATGGACAAGACATGCCTCCTAATTAAAAACAGAACAGTGCAAGATGACAGTAACAAATATCTGTCTGTAAAAGGGCCAACATGTTTCTGCCATAGGCCATAGGCAGAAACATGTTGGCCCTTTTACAGACAGATATTTGTTACTGTCATCTTGCACTGTTCTGTTTTTAATTAGGAGGCATGTCTTGTCCATAGAATAAAGTTGCATAAAGGAGGACATTCCATCCTATTTTAAGTCACATTTTCTGTTTTGTTGCACCTTTTTTCCAAAACCATCAATAGATCAGTCATTGTGGATGTTTCATCAGTTTTGGTGGACCAAATCCGAAGATATCAATACTGTGTGGTTCAGTCCCAATGATCAGAGGACTAGTCGTTCACACTCCAGGGTTTGGCCAGATGATATGACTGATCACTAAAGTCTCTTTTGATGGAAACCCTATATCACTCTTTTGGACTGGTCGGCCACTGTTGAATAATCTATAATGTATCGGTCTCTTTCTTCACCTTTGTATCCACTTGTCTTTAATTTTGTCTTCATTCTTTTCACACACGTTGAGATCTAGGCGGCTCCGTAGTGATAGTATAGCCCTAATAAGCAGCTAATAGACCCCCTGTGTTTCTTATGGTATAGAATATTACTGAATATGGACATGATTCTTACGCCTTTATCAGGATAATATTGATTATAACCTCATAAGGGCAAGAATCGGGAATATCGAATTAGGGTCCTAGATAGAAACACAACAAGATATCCAACAGACGAGCACACAACACGAACTGACTGAATGGGCTCGGGTGGGATTAAAAGACGACGAAGGCTGCTGAAGGACTAAAGACAGAGACAAATGGTTGCTACCCAACATTTATCTGATCACTAGATTGACCATGGCACACTTACCAGCACATATAGGATCCGCCCCCATGACCGAACTGATTACCAGGGTATGGCATAATGACAAGATAGCAGATTCAGGAAAACGCCTCGTACAGCAATGTATGATATGTTTGCAACACAACCCGGGGAAAGGGACAGTAGCACCCCGGGGAGGATTTGGAGTTCCTGACCACCCCTTTGAGATCCTTCAAATGGACTACATTCAGTTAGAAAGGTGCCATGGTCTGAAATACGTCCTAGTTATTGTGTGCGCCTTCAGCAAATGGGTGGAAGCCTACCCCACTCGTGATAACACCGCCACAGCTACTGCAAAGGTGTTACTGAAGGAATTCTTCCCCAGGTATGGCCTTTGTAGAATTTTATGGAGCGACAATGGCCCTCACTTCGTAGCCGAAGTTATCGAGCACATATTAAAGGGATTAGGAGTAAGACAAAAGTTTCACGCAGTCTTCCATCCCCAATCTGCAGGCTTAGTGGAAAGACACAACGCCACACTGAAGATAAAACTAGCTAAGATAGTTGCAACCACTGGACTAAAATGGCCTGATGCCCTCCTCCTGGCATTACTATCGATGCGCTCCACCCCAACCAGACACCAATTGACTCCATACGAGGTTGTCTTTGGCCGGCATATGAATATCTGGGCGGCGCCAAAGCCAACTTCCATCAACAATGTCCCGGACATCCTAATGTCTGATTATTTGCTCAAACTCATGAGCGAACTAACTGTTATCCACCAACAGGTGCAGCAAGCCATACCAGACGGATCCAGGGGCCCTGGACACGACATCCGACCTGGGGACTATGTGTTGGTCCAAAATTTTCAAAGAACGAAAAGCTTGGAACCCAGGTGGACAGGCCCCTGGCAAGTCTTGATGATCACCACCCGAACTGCACTTTGAGTGGAGGGAAAAAGAAATTGGCTGCACGCGCACCACTTCAGACGAATATCATCAACCCTGACAGCGACCGAAAACTTGGACACCCAAAAAGAGCTCCTTACGAAAGACGGACTGGCCCTAAGCTGCTACCCAGAAACAGAGACACTCGAATTGGCAGAATTTCCTGATCCCACTGTGACATCCAGGAAAGGGTACAACTTGCGACGAAAAGAGAGTGCTTTGGCCAAGCAGAGCACTAACTAAGTCAAAAATCTCAGAGCGGTAGCTAACACTACAAAGGCTACCAGGAGAGATGCCAGACAAAGTATGTGGTCCTGCCAGTCACCGAGCCTCTTGAAGGTGTTGGAAGATCCCGGATGACCGAAGACCCACTGTAAAGACCCCAAGACTGCCAAGCTGCATAGCACAAAGACAATTGCACTTTAATTGCATACCTCATCTGCCTCCTGCTGATGGTCACAGTTTGGACCATGGAAGAAAGTGCTCCCGCTCACAAGACATTGATATCACCCACTATACAGCCCACCACCAAGAAAGAACATTATTTGATATCGCTATCACCCCATCTTCGAGAACGACGCAAGGAATTTTGGAACAATTCTTTTGTACAGTTGCTGCATCAACACAATCTTGCCTCCAATGCAACGAACTGTTGGGTCTGTGGGCTGCTACCTCATGCAACTGAACATTCTATCCCCTTCATCCCTTTACCCTTCTCTGTTCATGGGTCCTGCACCGCTTGGCAAATGCTCCTGCAAGAGAGCTACAAAGAAAATGCTACATCCAAGGGAACAATCACCCAGTTCTACAACGAGTTCTGGCTGAACAAAACTGGAAGAACCTCTGCTCCCTTTTGCCCATCAACAACAAATGCAACCTTTCAAATGAACATTCCGGAAAAAGAACGAATTGAAATGCAAGTGTTTAACAATCCAGCCCAGCACTCTCTCTCATACCTACGAAAACGAACTGCTGCAACTCTGACTGTGGCCTTGTCTGTGGTGAACGTCTCAGGCCTTGTTTGCATCAAGGGCCTTGAAACGAAAAACTTGGGCCACAGCTCCTGCCCTATACAATGGATTCTCAACACTGTTGACCCTCTTCATTTGTTGCATCACCCAACATGTACTTTGTCTGTGGTATGAAAGCCTACACTTGGCTCCCTAAAGGCTGGGGGGGACTTGCTACATCGCCTTTGTTCTACCTCCCACGTACATAGCATCAGCAGGCCATCACCATGAAAAACGCTCCAAAGATACCGAGCAAGCAGACTCCACCGTGGCACAGTTCATTGATGTAACAAAAGGTCTCATCCCTCTGTGGGGTCCAATGGCAAACTGTTGAGCCATCCAACATCTAACCCAAGCAGTTGAAACAGCATTGAACATAACAGCAGGCATCCTCATGAACAACACAGCCGAGCTTCAGGCGGTCCGGCTAGTGGCTCTGCAGAATCGCCTTGTTTTGGATGTCGTACTAGCGGATCGTGGAGGAGCATGCCGCATCATCGGGGCCAGCTGTTGCACCTTTGTCCCTAATAGTTCACCATCTGTTTACAAAGCAATCGAACACCTTCACCGACTAGCGTCAGAGATCAACCAAGAGCAAGGAGGCTGGACACTTGGAAGTTGGTTCTGGAACACTTTGAGAGACTGGGGCTGGAAGTTATTGATGATATTATTGGTACCAATGTTCGTTATATGTGGTTGCTGTTTTGGGATACAATGCCTACCACCCTTGTGCACACTTTTTTATGAACTGCATTTGCCCTAAGACTTTGGAAACTAAATTAGAAAATATGAAAGTACTGTATGGGAAAGAAATACAGAATATGATGGAAATTGACATAGATTGACAAGATGACGAGGCGTGTTCAAAGGAAGGACTGTTAAATATTAGAATGCGATGTGAACATTACCGGCGCCATCTTGTCCCATTTAGGCCTTTACAAGCGCGTAAGCGGCAGCCATTTTAGACACTGTGGCCACTTCGTAACATTGCCAATCGCCTGCATGTCTTCCCAACCTCACAATCATACCCACGCACTGGCAGCCCCCAAGCACACATGCTAGAGTCATAAAGCATCCTCAGCGCGACCCTGCCCCCGGAGCCACTTCCCGTGCCGAGCCCACATACCCTTTCAGCCTTTGCGCATGAACAGGCCCTTCGATAATCTCCTCCCCTGCATCTGGCAGTTCGATCCGATCCCAGGCCATAATCAAACCCTGCGGATACAGTTTATTGCCCCCGTACGGTAGGATTCCGCCTCACATCAAAGGAGCCGGAATTAATCCACGCCACAACCCCATGAGATCCGACCTATTGCACCCATTTCAGCTCCTGCCAGAATGCCCAGCTGCGCGATAGCAATCACCCATTGAAACTAGGCAGGGGTACAGTATGGTTGATATGTGTGGGAACGGGCCTGAAGCGGGAATTCCAGAGAAGGTTTACAATGCATCAAAGTAATGTCAGGAATGTGTTACACTGCAATAAAGAAATAAAATTGTGTATAAAAGGCCAAGCCACAGAGGTACAGTTAGAGCACCTCGAGACGACACCCTGTTGGTCCGATCTGACGTGTTTTCCTTCGAAGAATAAATACGTTTCCTGCTTTCCAGTTTTCCAGCGCCCGCCTCTTTATTTGATAGCTTAATGAGAAAATTAAGGCTTTGATCGCCGGCAGTGCTTGAGGATATCTGGGGAAAATCTGCTTTTTCTACACTAGTGCTATTTTTGCCTAAAGCTTTGAAAACTCATAACTTCAGTTCTCCTGATTGGATTTTTGTCATTTTGGTGTCATTTTATTTATTAAAATATCCTCAATTTTCTAAATTGGTTTGGGATTCTTCTTGTGTTTTAACTTTATTACTGTTTGAGTACTGCATAGATACTTTACACATTGCTTCTACGTTAAGCCTGACTGATTTTGTTCCAATCTATTAGATGCTAAAGCACAAGTGTTTTATAGTAACCTTTGTGGTTCACCTTGATGAGGACTGTGATTATAACTTCAAGTGGGTTCTCACCCCCCTCAAGGAATACTCCAATTTCTTACAGTAAGAATATGTTTTGCAGAAAGCTGAGCTGTGAAGCTAGGTCCACAAAGGCCTGGATACAGACCTGTAGTCACCGATTACTTTGCCTGATGTATCCTAAATCCCATCAGTAACTGCCTCTACCCTGAGAAACTCTCTAAACTATGAGGAGCTCTTCCCAAAGGTAATACTTATACATCTAGGGCCTGTTTCACAAAGGGCCACTCGGAGTGGTGGTGGGACCTCTGTAGTGCAGTTACATGTTGCAGGGGCCCCGCCACAGGTGCGAGGCTACTGCCAAAAGTGTGAGGCTTTAGCCATGAGTGTGAGGCCTCTGCCATGAGTTCAAGGCTACTGCATCGAATGCAAGGCCTCTGCCATGAGCGTGAGGCCTTTGTCATGAGTGCGAGGCCTCTGCCACGAGTGTGAGGCCTTTGCCATGAATGTGAGGCCTGCGCCAGGGGTGTGAGGTCCTGCCATGAGTGCGAGGCCTCTGCCACGAGTGTGAGGCCTTTGCCATGAGTGTGAGGGTTCTGCCATGAGTGCGAGGCTACTGCAACGAGTGCGAGGCCTCAGCCATGACAGCGAGGCCTCTGCCACAAGTGTGAGACCTCTGCCACGAGTGTGAGGCCTTTGCCATGAATGCGAGGCCTGCACCAGGAGTGTGAGGCCCTGCCATGAGTGCGAGGCCTCTGCCACGAGTGTGAGGCATTTGCCATGAGTGCGAGGCCTCTGCCACAAGTGTGAGGCCTTTGCCATGAGTGCGAGGGGTCTGCCATGAGTGCGAGGCTACTGCAACGAGTGCGAGGCCTAAACCATGAGTGCGAGGCCTCTGCCACAAGTGTGAGACCTCTGCCACGAGTGTGAGGCCTTTGCCATGAGTGTGCAGGGCCTTTCTGAATCGCCCTCTATGATGTGCAGTTGAATGACGGCAGGCTGCAATCCCCTATTAAACAATTTAGAAAAACAATCATAGGTGTTCATCTATGTGGATTTTCGATCCACCAATACTCATTGATTAGTTTCTTATGACATATCAAAATGTTAAACGGGCGAAAAACACTTTTTAGTAATATAATAACAAGATTATCAGTTTGATAGTTTCATGCTATGTTTAAGCCTAAGAATATTCATTTACCTTCTTTATGTTCTTTCAGCGCTTTCACACAGGACAGCTGCACTCTAAAAAATCAATAACTTGTTTCATTGCCCAGAAGTTTCCTAATGTTCCGTTTCACGAACTGGCTGTTTAATAATGCATTAGATTGCTATTTGGTAGAAATATATTCTCTGCAATGGTATCACAATAAAATATGCTGATGCTTCTGAGCTATGGTAAAACATCGAGATTAAATAACAGTTAATTTTATTTTTGTAAATCAGTTCAAGCCCAAATGAAGCCCCCTCAGAGCTCTGAAATGGAAGAATGTCCAAACTGAGTTTGTCGCATATCGGACATTGCAGTTTTCTGTGTGCACAAATGATGCAGTAGGAACAGACTATAATAATATTATTCATGCATGTAATTGGATTGTTACAGAACATTAGTTCATCAAAGTATTCTAGCGCTTTGTATAATAAGGTTACAAGGGAGCGCCGGGTAAGTTTGCATCGCTCTGGTTATTGTAAACATCTCGCCTGACTAGTAAGACTATCCCTGCCAGGCAGAATCTTGGTCTGCTGTCAATTAACGATTTACTGTACAAAAAGCTTTTAGAGCTCTTGTGGGCACAGATGAGAGTCGAAGAGACGTGCACCGCCCTTCAAACTCAAGAAGCATTAGGAGATACATGTGTGCAAGACCCTGTGCCCGAGCAGCGCTTGATTGGAAGTGTGAGGGCAACGCAAAGGACTATGTGTCAGCTGCAAAACTTGAAGACGATTCTCACACAGTAAAAGTCTAATTGTAACCACAAAGATGCACACTACCAAAATACTGCATTTGCCTGGCTCTGGGCAGGTGGATGTCTACAAGGTAGATTCATACACAAACCATTGAAACGAGCCTCGTTACATAATTTGATCAAAACCTGCCCATGGGTCAGAGCCCGTCCAGGGCGTCACAGGGCAGGAAGGTTCTGCTGGGCTTAGACCATGGCGGTTTGGGCTGTTTGCATCTGGTTTCCTGCTGTCTGTCCTTCTAAGCTCTGAAAACACCCCTGAAGCACATGGCTGTCTGTGGTAGCCAGGGCGTGTAGTTCAAAGACTTCTCAGGGAAGTAGTGAGGCTGCAGCGAATCAGAACTCAAACAGGCAAACAACAGACAAAATAGTGCACTGCCCAGCCCTGTTCTTATCTTCGTAAAAGAGAAGTACTTTAATGGCACAGCAAAACAAGAAACAACACACTGTAATGAGAGTACAGGTACAGGGTTCTAATATACACAACTACAGGGCTCTAGCTAATTTCAACAATACCTACTACAGTGTTCCCACACAATTGTTACAGTTCCCACTCCACTGCAGACTTCCGGCACAATTTCTACAGTTCCCACACATCCAAAATGTTCTAGCAGCAAAGGAAAGATTAATGGCAGGAATCAGGCACAGGTGCAGGTTCACCAATAGTGGTCTGTGAGTACCTACTGATTGCGGCAACCTGTACGTCAGTTCGGTTTGTATCTTAATAAGTAGTTCAACTTGGCCCTCTAATCTACAGATCCATTGGTAGACCTGGCATTTCTTGGTGGGGTTACCCCTGACTTTTTGCCTCTACCTCCTCTATTTTTGATGCTGTGATAGATTTCGTTTTGAAGGCTTATATGCTTTGGGCACTTTGCCACTGCTGATCAGTGTCAAAGTGCAAGTGCTCCCTGTATAAAGTGTTATGGTAATTGGTTGTCCATAATTGGTATGTTTGTCTCACTAATAAAGTCCCTAGTAAAGTGCACTCTGTGTCCCTGTCTAAAGTGTTACAGTAATTGGTTGTCCATAATTGGTATGTTTGTCTCACTAATAAAGTCCCTAGTAAAGTGCACTCTGTGTGCCAGGGTAGGTAATACAAATGCTACTAGTAGGCCTGCAGCACTAATTGTGCCACCCACACAAGTAGCCATAAAAAGAGATCTCAGGCCTGCCACTGCAGTGCCTGCGCGCAGTTTGTTAACTGTCTTGTTGTCCTGACAAGTGAACCCACTTGCCAGGCCTTACCTTCCCTTTTTACACACATTAGACACCCCTATAGTAGGCCCAAGGTACTCCCCTGGGCAGGGTGCAGTGTATGTGAAAGGTAGGACATGTACTGAGGCGTGTACAATGTCCTGACAGTGAAATACTGTCAAATTCGTTTTTTCACTGTTTTAAGGCTATCTTGCCCATCGGGCAGAATGGGGAATGCTGTGTCACATGTTTCCAGCATATCTTCCCGTAGGCATAAGATGGAGAGATGGAGTTTAGTGTGCCTGAACTCAGAATTTAATAACACATCTTTTTGTGAAGATGGTTTTTGAATTGTGTGCTAAGAAACCACGCTTTTAGAAGTGACTGGTTTCTTGTCATAAACCATCCTGTGTGCCTCTGCTTGTTTGCGTATTGACAGTCTGGGTTCGGATGTGACAGGGTCTGGGAAGTGTCCTGACACCAGAGAGGGTAGGTAAGACAGCAACAGGCTGGCCTGTGTTTGATGTGGGGAGAGGAGTAGCCCTCCCTGGACGTGAAGAGGCTGTGTTGCTGCCACAAAAGAATGGCTGCACCTCCCGCTGAGCGTCTGGGGCCCAGACCCTCACTATCAAAGGCAGAGGGTGTGCACTGGCAGGAAGACACCCAGGTCTGGTTTGGACTGGGCTCAAAGCCCCCTGAACACAAAGACTTCAAAGGCATTTAGGGGTATAAATGTGAGAGCTGAAACCCCTGAACTCAACACTGAAATCCGGACTGAAAAAGGAGTAAAACTACTTTGTGATCAAGAGGAACCACTGCCAAAGAAGAACATCTGAAGAGACTGAAGAGAAGGACTGCCCTTGCTGTATGTTCTGTGGCTGGCCTGCAGTTTGTGATTTGACTAAGGAGAGGACAAGGGACTTTGCTGTGTGCTGTGTCCCCCTGCTTGAAAGGTCTTTGCTGTGTGCTGTGCCCTGAAGTAACTTGTCTCCAAGGGCCAGAGGAGAGCTGGTCCCCTGTTGTGGAAACTCAGGAACATAAACGTTTCCAACCGTGTCTCAGTGACGCTTGGTGCGTGGTGCTTTTGCACGCCTGAGACAGCATTGTGGTCCATGGTACTGTTTGCAAGGTGCCCCGTGATCACATTGCTCCAGCAGCAGGAAACATCATCCACACTGCTGCTTTGCTGTTCGTGGCCCGAGCCGTCATTGCAACTTAACAGCAAAACACACAAGATGATGGACGGAATGTTGCACAATGGCAAAACTTTCACCCCCAGTCACAGATCTGGGTTTAATCCATCGTTATTTTGCTCACCAAGCCACCCAAGTTCAGACATGGCCATATGCAAATAAGTCTTGACCCTGTGCCTCATGGGAACAGTCCAGCTCGAATTGCCAAGCCATGTCTTCCTTGGACTGGAATCAAGCATCCTAGGATCGTGTCTGGCTATTTGCCGTCTTCAGCCAGGATAGCTTAACTCCAGTGGCTTAGTGAGCACAAAACCCACGTCCGGGCATACCCTTCCCACATAGGGTGACCAGCAAAACACACAAGATGATGGACGGAATGTTGCACAATGGCACAACATTCACCCCCAGTCACAGATCTGGGTTTAATCCATTGTTATTTTGCTCACCAAGCCACCCCAGTTCAGACATGGCCATATGCAAATCAGTCTTGACCCTGTGCCTCATGAGAACAGTCCAGCCCGAACTGCCAAGCCATGTCTTCCCTGGACTGGAATCAAGCATCCTAGGACCGGTTTCTGGCTATCAGCCGTCTTCAGCCAGGAAAGCTTGACTCCAGTGAATTAGAGAGTATGAGACCCACGTCTGGGCATACCCTTCCCACATAGGGTGAACAGCAAAACATACAAGATGTTCGCCCAGGTAAGGCTTTGACTCCGGTTGGGAGCCACAAGTGTGTGTGGCCTGGGCAGGCACGCAGGAGGAGTACAGGAGTGCTCCGTTCTCTTTACCGCTGCACCGCGTTAGATGCGCTGAGTCCCTGAGCGGCCCGTACCTGCCCAGCAGTACCGGGGATGCCTCTTTAAGCTTATGACCATTGTCTCTGTTGTTGAGGCCTAGTGGGGGCCCAATTTGACCGCGTAGATTGGCGTAGATCATTTTTCCTTGCATTGCGAACTGCCTGTGTCTTGCATTACGAATCGCATTATTCTTGCATTACGACTGCCTGATTCTTGCATTACGAATTGTCTTATTCCTGCATTACGAATCGCATTATTCTTGCAATATAAGCTGCATTATTCTTGCATAACGAACTGCCTGATTCTTGAATTGCGAACCGCATTATTCTTGCATTACGGCCTGCATTATTCCTGCATTACAAACTGCATTAGTACATGCATTAGGGACTGTCTTATTACTATATTACGAACTGCATAGCATTGCATTAGGACTCCATTAGATCATTGTGAACTGCTCATTAATACAGCAAGAACCTATAAGTGACTGCTGACCTAATAACCGGCAAAGTGAAATATTACGAATACGCATATGTAGGATTTCTATCGTTTGGTCTAATCGTATTCCTGTTGATAAAGATACCGCCATTTTTTATAAAACCAGTGTGATGTCATTTGTGGTGTTATCACTGTGTTACTGGGAGTGTGGTTGCAAATACTTTACACATTGCCCTGTAGATAAGCCTGGCTGCTCGTGTCAAGCTACCGGAGGGTGAGCAGGGGTTCTCTAAGAGGGTGTCCCTCCTTTCCCTGACTAGAAGCAAGGGTCCCTATTTGGACTAAGGTACCTACCTCAGCCAACTAGAGACCCCCAGTTCTAACATCCATCTTTTGAGATCAAAGCATGTCTTGGTCTTTCATTGCAGATGAAACCTGTCTGTGGGATGGGGTCTGGCACAGGGGTTAGTGGTGCGCCCTTCATGGTTGCAAGGCCAGCACCTCGGCTACCTGGCATGGAATTTAGGACAGAGGACCAGCCTTTTGGCTCACCCTGCTGGGAATGAACAGCACTGCAGGCCTCAGCAGCTGCCACTTTTGTTCAGCCGTTGCAGCCTCCAGGTCAGTCGGGCCTTTGCTAAGGTGTTTTCGGGCTGGCAGGACTCATAGCACATCAGTGCAGTGGCAGAGCAGATCAATCTGTTCATGTTGCCCTGATGCTGAACATTCTATAGCTTATGTGTTTGTCTTACCTCTGGTTCTTCAACACTCTGGGAACATGACTAGGCTTTTCCTTTTGGACAGCCTCTGCTGAAGGGCTAGGCACATCCCTTCCATCTCTGAGCAGGCAGTCTTCTAGGTGCTAGGCAAAGCAACAGCTCTTCAGCACGTTGTTCAGACTTCATGTGATGTTCTCACAACTTAGGAAGACTGACTGTCTTGCAGACACCAGCCATGGATCACAGCAACTATTTAAGTATTTTGCTGAGCCCTTCCTTCCTTGGTAAAGAAGAGCTTGGAACTGAAACATAGTGGGATGGTATGGGTCTCACCTTATTATTGACAGGGGATGTTGATCCACTATCAGAAGAACAGGGACCAGTTTTGTGTGGGTCCTTTTAAAAGTCCATTTCTAGCTGCCGTGCAAACACAGCCTTCCTCTCACAGCAGGGATTATGATGAGCACAAGAAAATGTTAAGAGATTGCCACAGGATGTCATCAGCCTTCCTGTAGTAGCACTAAAGTAAAGACAACGGGGCAGGCTTGTAATAATTCCAGTAGAAAGATGAGTAATCCAAAGAGGTTTTATTCTCAGCAGAGCATATAGTCCAAGCACAACAGCATCAGGATACAACTGACAAATCAGGGCAGAATGCTACATGAGGAAAACTCTGTTTAGAACATGGAATACATTGTGAAGCATAACCAGTCACATGCACTTAAAGGGGAAATGTAAAAGGGAATAAATATTGGAATGTAACACATCTCCCTTATACAAGAAAAGAAACTTAGCAGGAACCAAATTTAAACAAAGTCTTGCAAAGAAATAGGTTTCCTTCTAATGCGCACATCATCTTTGACCCTTGATGCCACAGTGTCAGAACCTTGTTTAGGATCAATGCTAACATTCGAATAGTCATTTTGACAATGGTTATTTCTTAACTGAGCATCTTGAAAAGGAGGACATTTGGCTACTTTACTCACATTCCAAGTTTTGCCATCCTGGGTAACAACAGAATTATAAAAAACTTTGACAATCTTAATGGGCCTTCCATACTTACTCATTCCCTTGCTTACCATAACAGGTTTCACAATCCTGACCCAATCGCCAATCTCAAATTCATGCACCCTTGTTTTCCATTTGTTGTTGTACCAAGTGGCAGATTTGTTCTGCTTGTCACAAATCTTATTGGCAACACTCTGAATGTCAACTCTATTATCAGACAAAATACCACACTTCTCCTTAAACCACCAGGGACAAATCGAAGAAGCTGGATCTCTACCTTTGAGCAATCTAAAAGGACTAATCTCAGTGGTGGTGTGCGGTGTGATACGATAACACCAAAGCTTTTCCCTGAGAACATTTAACCAATTGCCTTTATCCTTTATTGAATCAGAAACAAAGCCTTTAAGCACCCTATTGAACCTTTCTACTTGGCCATTCTCATGTGGCTCATAGAGGGAGGTTTGAATGTGCCTGATGTTGCAATTCTTCAAAAAGGACTTCATGTCTGATGAAACTAGCTGTACACCATTATCGGAAATCAAAACAGATGGGCATCCTTCTCTAGAAAAAACTTCCTTGAAGAATGTAATAACGGCCTCAGAGGTAGCTTTTGCCACAAACTTAACCTCTGGCCACTTAGAGTGATAGTCTATGATAACCAAAGCAAAACGTGAAGATTCCGGAAGAATGTGGAATGGACCTGAAATGTCGAATGCAATTTTATTCCAAGGCAATTCAGGCCATTTCACAGCTCTAAGGGGGGGAACATGTACTCTAAGCATTTTATCATTGGAGCAACACTCAGAACACTCCCTGACAGTGCGATCCACATATCTGTCCATGCCTGGCCACCAGAAGTACAGTCTAATTAAACGCTTCATAGCTGATATACCTGGATGGGTTTTGTGTGCTAATTTCAAAATCAATTCTTGTACCCCACTAGGTGGAACACACTTACCAGCTTTGAAAATCAGATCACCTTCACAACCTAACTCATCCATGACTTTATAAAAAGGAAGCAACTCATCTTTGACACAGTGTTTATCAGGCCAACCTTCAAGAATGAATTTTTTTAGCAAAACAAATTTTTCATCCTCCACCTGACTCTTCAACCAAAACTCCTCTGAAATATCTTGATAGTGAGGAGAAACAACATCAGAAAGACTTAACATACAATCAGCCTCAACAAGGCTATTTACATTTTCCTGGCTATCTACACAAGGAAGACGTGAAAGACAATCTGCAGTGACGTTTTTTTTTCCAGGAATGTATTCCACTGTGAAATTGTATTCCTGTAGCCTGGATGCGAGACGTGCAATTCTTGCTGTGGAGTTCCAACCACCTCCCGCAGAAAGAATACTCAACAGGGGTTTGTGATCTGTGCGAAGAATAAATTTACTGCCCCAAATGTAAATTCTGTAGTGCTCAATCGCCCAAACACATGAAAGCAATTCACGCTCAATGACTGCGTATCTGCGCTCAGTCTCATTGAGTGTTCTAGAGGAAAACGCAACATTCCATTCAAGTCTACCATCTGTTTGTGACAACACACAACCCAAACCATACAGGCTTGCATCCGTGGTGATAATACATGTTCTGCCCATTCTAAAAGGCTTTAACGTTGGAGAATCTACAATGTCTTTTTTGATAGCCATGAAAGCCTTCTCCTGTTCATCCTCCCATTTAAATACGTTACTTTGCCTTAGTAATCTCCTCAATGGTTCCATTTTGGTGGCAAAATTCACAACAAATTTGCTGTAATACTCGCACATTCCTGAAAAGGAAAGTAGTTGGTCTTTATTAACTGGAGATGGGGCATTAAGGATGGCCTCAACATTTGATTTTTTTGGAATAAGGCCCTCACCAGACAATGTATGGCCTAAATATTCTACAGATTTCTGAAATAATTTGCACTTATGCCCCTTAAGTGTGAGACCATATTGTTCAAGTCTCTTAAAAACTGTATCTAAATGTGCAAAATGATCATTGTCATTTTTGGAGAATATCAAAATGTCGTCTTGAAAACATTTGACGAACGAATCAAGGTCTCTGAACATTTGGAACATTACTCGTTGGAATACTGAAGCAGCAGAAGCTAATCCAAATGGCATCCTTCTGCACTGAAATAAACCCATGGGAGTGATGAACGCTGTATATTTTTTGGATTCTTCTGCAAGTTCAATTTGATGATACGCAGATCTAAGGTCTAAAGTAGAAAAAATCTGCGCACCATCAAAGAGAGAGACAAGTTCATTAATGTTGGGTAAAGGATGGCAGTCAATAATGATATTGGCATTTAAAGCTCTCAGATCAATGCAGACCCTCAATTTTTGATCTGGTTTGCGCACGAGAACAATGGGGGAAACCCATTCTGAAGATTCAATAGCTTCAATGATGTTCTCACTCAACAACTCATTCAACATTTCTTTCAATTCATTCCTAACATTAAGAGGAACACCTCTTAATCTCTGTTTAACTGGAAGTGCTCCATCCTTAAGTACAATCCTATGTGTAAAATTCTTCAATTTGCCTAATTGATCACAGAACACCTTGTTGAATTTTTTACTCCAAAAGGACATGTTTTTCTTCTCTTCAAAACCAGGAGAAATGAAATTAATCATCTCTTGTTCACTATTTAGCATATCTTGGTCACTGCATAATGACACAGGATCTCTGGCCCGTGGATTTAATGTGATTCCAAGCTCCCACTGATCATGCCATCCAAGAACATTTACACCTTTTGCAGCAATATACAATTTGATATGAGCCATTCTACCTCTGAAAGTTAAAGGTACTTTAAAATAACCTTCTACATCAATTTTAGCACCATTAAAATCATCAGCAAGTATATCAGGTACTTCTATATTATCAATATTACACACACTCAGTAATTTTTCTTTGAAATATTCCATGGTAATAATGGTCCAGGGCGAACCTGAATCCACCATGAGTTCTACTTGAACTGTAAATATATTAAAATTGCATTTGGGTGATTTCTTACAAGTAAACAGTACACGAGCTGAGTGCACAATAGAAACAACGTAACCTCTATCTAAAACTTGTATATCTTCTTCAGTATTTGTGATAGAAGAGACTTTTGCAGGAGTAAAGTTACTAGAAGAAGGTCGTGATTGTAACATCCGAGATTGATTGTTAAAACGTTTTTCCCTACAAACAGTACCAAAATGTCCAATCTTACCACAGACATTACACTCCTTATTTAAAGCAGGACAGCCTTGGAATGAAGCAATATGGGATTTGCTCCCACACCTGTAACAGACTAAATTATTATTAAATTCTGTTTTCCTATTGCTTCCCATGTAGGAGTTTTTATTTGGTTTCTGGGAAGAAGAAAAATTTTTGTAGTCTCCTTTTGGTTTGACAATGCAAACTTCTTCTTCCGTTGTAGCTTTATTGGATGAGGAACTTTGTTTAACAACAATATCCATCCACTTCTCAGATAACTCCGTGGATTTAGCAATGGCAATTGTTTCTTCTAAATTGGGATCACCCAAACACCATAGTTTGTCTTGAGTCTTTTTGTTCTTGACATGCACAATTATTTGGTCTCGGATCATTTCATCAGTCATTGCTCCAAAATTACAATGTATGGACAATGCTCTTAATGCAGTCAAAAAGTCATCAAAAGATTCATCCTGTTTTTGTGCCCTGGTATAGAATTTGAAACGATTTAGGGCAATATTAGCAGTCGGTTTGAATCTTTTCATTATCCCACCCTCGTCGCCAAAAATTGTAATAATTCCAGTAGAAAGATGAGTAATCCAAAGAGGTTTTATTCTCAGCAGAGCATATAGTCCAAGCACAACAGCATCAGGATACAACTGACAAATCAGGGCAGAATGCTACATGAGGAAAACTCTGTTTAGAACATGGAATACATTGTGAAGCATAACCAGTCACATGCACTTAAAGGGGAAATGTAAAAGGGGATAAATATTGGAATGTAACAAGGCTCTTCCTAGAAACTTCTTAACTCCCAGCAACAAAAGGGAGCGCACACTTGGGTGGGAACATTAAGAGCCTTGGTGGCCCTAATTGTGAGCCAAAGCAGCTGTTAGTTTATCATGGTTTACAGGGCTAGACGGGTCTTGAATTCCACTGGGCATTTCTTCTGTGGGTTGGAGCCCCTGGTGGCCGGTTTTGAAAGACCAGGGGTGCTTCTGGTGTCTCTGTCACTTTCCCCAGCAAACAGGGACATCTGCAGCAGGCATCGGGATGCTTCAAGAGAGAGCGAAATAGCAGGGAGGTAAAGAGAAAGTGATCAGAGAAACAGAGAGAGTGGATGGATAGAAGGAGAGAGACTGCACGATGAGACAAGGAGTGGGGCTGGTTTGAGCATTTTTGCTATGGCTGCCTATGGTTCCCCAGTCTAGCTCTGGCTCTTTATGTTAATATAATTATTTACTTCTCAAGGACGCAAAGTATAAGAATATAATACTTTGAGCACTAGATAAAATAACTAAAATAATCCACACAGAAGTTTCAAGGGATATATAGAGTTTGGTGGAGTAGGCTGTGATACAGGAGTTCAGGGCCTTTTTGCCAACTTGTGCCTGTTCCCCAGCATCTGGCTCCCATATATAGCATTGCAGATGTTTTTGGCACATGATGCAGTACTGGCATTTGGTGCAGCAAAGTGCATTTCAGTATTCACCCATAGTTTTCTGTGTTTACCGCACAGGCTTTCATTAGTGTGAATAGGGGTCAAATAGAGGTTGAGGCATGAGGTGCAGCCAACCAGCAGCATAGCTAACCAGCTGATGACAGAAGAGGTTAACTCAGTGGCTTGGTGGCATAGCAAGTAGGATAGCCACCTGGGAGTGATGCCTTCGCTGCTTATGGTAAAAGATGGAGGAAGCGAGTTGTGTCCGTGCATTTGATTACAGGTCCTCTCCTTCCCTTGAGGCCATGTGGTGATGAAACATCACAGATTTTTCAGGCTAGGTCAGATCAATCTTGGCAAATGTGGCACTGATGTGATTTCCAGCATGTTGTTAGTGTTCATTCCCAAGAGTACGAGCAGTGCTATCAAACTACCCCATGCACTAGTTCATATCTTTGCCCTGTAGAGATTTTTTCAGAATTTCACCCCATTAGCATGATCAGCATTCCTTAGTAGGCTTTAGGCATCAATGCCCCTTGCGCAGCTGGCCCGATAAACTTTGAAGAGTGGAATGTTAAAAACAGGAACGACAGCAAAGATATTTGTTGGAGGAGTAGACTGGTAATGGGAATTCTCCAACACTTCCCCTTTTATAGTTCTTTCTACACCACCTTAACTTCTCACAATCTCAGCCCGCCCTTCACGATCTCACAAGACTGGCTGCTGTTATGCTGGTCATATCATTGTGCTCGTCTACTCCTCATACCACACCCCAAGTGCCCCCTAAGAGGTCAAGCAAAGTCAATCCAGATCACAAAACACCCCTTCAAGAGTCTCCTCATTGAAATAAGAGATAACGAAACCCTGGCAATCTCTAAAGACGTCAACAGAGGGTTGAGCTGTTAAAAAATCATCTTTTCTGATGTGCCTGTTGGTGCTGTAGAAAGGTTCAGAGGCTGAGGAGCAGAGCAAGCCGTGAAATGGTGAGGATTAATTCCTATTCTAACCTTGCTTGGATTGTGAGACTACGATTTCCCAAAGATACCTAGGGGGATATATCTCAAGAAAATGTGATAATTACCGCAAATTTACCTTAATGCAGCTCTTCATATCGCATTCCATCGTGGGAAAATAACGCTGTGTTAACTAAGTATTCACAACACAGAGGTACGGTGCGATAGGCCCACTACAATGCGTCAAATGTCCGCAATAAAGTCAACGCAACGCCGCAAAAAACAGATGCGATGTGGCCAATTGTTATACAAAAAGTAGCAAAAACCAGCGACAGGCATGTAAATCCCACTCGTCATGCAGGAAAATGCACTATAAAAGCAACAAAAAGAACACACCAAAAACAATCCAAAGTGCGTAGCAACATGGATGCACCCGGAACGAGTGCAGAGGTCAACGCGAACCCCACAAGCGTCACAGACCACCAACAAGGAACAAGGGGGTCGGGGAAGGGCAAGGAAAAGAGGAAGTGGAAGACGAGGTGCAGTCCACAGGAAAACCAGAGCAGCGTCAAAGAGGTGACAGAACACTACCATCAACTAACACACAGTTAGACTAACGTGAATGCAGTTGGAGTGTCGAGGAGGTCAAGGGAGGAAGCCTAGGTCGCTGGCATGATGTGAAAATCTAAGCCAAGCACAAAACCTCTAGCAACAAGAAGGCAGCAACGGCGACAGGAGGTGGGAGTCCTGCGCCACAGGAGGAGCTAGAGGACATGGAGGCCAAAGTCATCAGTGTGGAGATGGTGCAAAGAGTTGGGAGTCCGGACACAACTCGAGAGGACCTGACACAACATCAACAGGGTGAGTAACAACCAGGAACTGGGGGGACAGGGGGAGAGGGGCACAATGGCACACATGCACAACGATGTGTAGCACACTGCACACCCACAGTGACCCTAGATCATGTACCTGATCCCCGTGGCACACTGCAGCACACACACATAGCAATAATAGCACATCCACATTGACGACAATGTGGTGCAATGTGCAACCCCGACACTGCAGAACAGAGAACACAACTGGCTCCACATATGCGCAGAAACAGGCCAACTACATCTAACAGAGCAGGAAACTTTGAGATGGAAATGTACGCGTACAACCTCACATCCGTCATGTAGTCCAAATGTCCACTGCCCCGCATCAAAATCCTGCACCTCCCAAACAGTCACAATGTACATTGTCATACAGTCTGCATGTAAACAAGAACAATGTGCCAACATTCATGTCAACACATTGTCAACATTCATCTCCCCTTCACATTGCATAGGGACAAACAACACCTCCAGCAGAGCAGAGCAGACAACTCATCAGTGATGCTGGAGAGGACCACCACACCTTCAACAGCAACGCCCTACAACAGCTTATGAACATCCCAGGCAACCCACCACCAGGACCAGGGCAGCCAAGCTGCATAGAGGAGAACCCAGCCCCTGCACAGACAACACAGCTGGAAGCACCCACCAGCATGGCTGGCCCACAACACTTCACCGAGCCACACATGGCATTCCAATGCCAGGTGTCAGAATGTCAAAAGGGGGTGGCTGAACAGGTGCCGGTGCGGTCCGAACCCATGGAAGACGAACTAGATCACATATGTGGGTTTTTAATTCCCTTCAGGGACCACCTACACCCCACAAAGGAGACCCACACTGCAACAGAGACACATGCATATGCACATTTCCGGTACAGAACCACGCCCAGACGCAATTAACATTCACACACCCACGCTGGACCTGCGTACGATGGCCCAGTCCACTCCCCTTACGTATTGAGTGGGTGATGACAAAGCTACATGTACAAGGTCTTACCCGCTGCCTGCGGTGACATGTTTGCGTCCGCTGTACAAAGCACAATGTAAAGTTGTAGGGCCCGGGCGCTCATGCATACATTATGACCACACAGACACACGCAGATAGTTTGTGGAACTGGCTACAGGCACATGCGCCCGGCCCCTTTATTGGCAGGGTCACATGTACAGTGACACCTGTGCTGGATGTGTGTGGGGTGAGTGTAAGCCAGCCCTCATGGAGTGGTTGGTAATGGCAACAACTTGAACAGTGAACACCATTAAAACGGAACCTGAAAACACCAGCATACAGAGACAAATGCGGAGCATCATGGAGGTAGCCGGAGCAAGTACAGAGGTCACCCAATATGCACACAGAAGTGTCCCTGAGTTGCAGTGCACTGAGTTTGGGGCACTAGAGCTGAGTGCGCTTATGTGAGGAAATTGTCCAGGATTGTGTCCATTCGGGATATACCTGATGCAGCTGCAGTGGAGTGTCTAACACCTGCATCATCTTCCTCATCATCGTCCCACACTGTCTGAGGTGACATTGCTGCGCAACCTCTCCACAGCACAAAACTTAATCAGTAACAGTCCATGGGTTGCGGTGTACTGAGTCAGTGACACCTGGAGTGTTGGGCAGGGTATCAGGCAGATGATGGCATCCATGACAGGTGTGAGCAACTCCGTTAGTCTGTCAGTACGACTGTATTGACTCTGGCAGTTGGCCGTTGGAGGCGGACCTGGCAGTGGTGGCATGTGCCTCCTGCGGTGATGGGACATCCATGCTGGTCTGGACTCGATTTGATGTGTGAGCCCTGGTGGGCCGCAGTTGAGGCCGGAGGCAGCAGACAGTGCAGGGCCTCATACACATGGCGCAGATGACCCCAAGGCCATTGTCACAGAGGCCATCAAATATTCTATCAGACAGGGTCCATGACTTCATCTGCACAGAGTTAGTGGCCCCGGATGCACTGCGACCGGCACAGGCACACCGCCACGGGATGGTGACTTGCGGTGCACTGAGGTAGGGCGACGCCGACTGAGAGGGTCCTTATCGATATCCGAGGTGAATGTGGTGGAGGGTTGCCGGGGACAGTAGAAAAATGTCCTGCAGGGCATGATGCAGAGGGCAGAAGCCATTCGGAAGCAGCAAATTGAGGAGTGGAATGCTACAGCCTCGTTAGTACCAGCACACGGGTATCAGCTACTAGAGTATGAAGGCAACCCCCAGTCCATAGACTCAAACGCCAACAAAGTTCAACCAGAGAGTGTTCATGAATGTCGGGGAATAGACTTAGCGGCAGCGGGGTGGAGAGGGGATGCAGTCTGCTATGATGCCGGTACAATGATATGAAGCCGACCATTGCTAAATCAAGACTCAGTCCCAAATGAGTGACCTACTCGAGTGCAGTGTGGCCCGAGGGCAGTAGTCCGCGTCGGCCCACAGACACATGTGTTTGGAATACTAAACACAGACTTGGTGGCGCCACATCGAAGGGAGTATAGTGATATAAACTCTGCCATGAATATTGTTCTCTGCCATAGTGTAATTAGGACTCAGTTCCAAGTGTGTGACCAACTAGTCCGCTGTGTATGCCAGTGGAGTACGTCAACGAGAAATGAGTACTGCGGGCCTGTGTCGCGGAGGCTGTGATGGTCTGAGGAAGCTGGCAGGGCTTGGAACTTGCACGGCACGTGGTGGGCTCTCTTTGACACACGCCGGTGTGGGAAGGTGAGCATTGAGCCCTGTGTGGGCAAGACTGGTTTGTGGACCAGCAGCCCGGGGTGCAGCAGGCGCAGAGGATCGCAGGCAACACCGCTCACGGCGACGGCCTCGTGGCAGGGTGAGAGGCGCCGCCTTGGCAGACACGTTGGGCATTCCGGAAGATGACCACACCCAGAGTTACGTGCCTTTTATTCACACCCCAACGCTGCCCTGGAATACGCCGGGCAGTCCACTCCGCTCACGCTTACGGGGGGAAGTAACAAGCTACATTTCCGCGAGTTTCCCCACAGGCTGGGGTGACATGGTTGTGTCCACTGTCCACTACACTCCAAACACCAGCGATGTATGTCGACATGGATATGTGTGTAGTCTGCATACTGTAGTCTGGCCATCACATCCGCGCCACACTTGACATTGTGTACATTCTCATTCATTGGTCACTTGCCTCCTTCGCGCATGCCTGGGTCTCCACCTCTTCCCACAATCTGCTATTGTGTGGCTGAGGTGCCATGCCGTTGATGGCTTATGCACATGGCTGGCCAAGGTTCCAACAGTAAGTTGTGCTGTCATGTCTGTTGGGTGGGCCTATTGTTTGGCAAGTTGTACGTGAGTTTGTAATGTGTGCATTCCCAGAGTTGTCAGTTGCATCTTTGTGGAGTTGAGGTGTGTGGTGTTTCATTTGGTACATGTCAACAAGCAGTGGTTTTCCGTAGGTGCCATCCTGTTAGCGCTGGTTGATGATGGACTGTCAGAAGATGTGGGAATCATGCACATTGCCTGAGTGGTTGGCATCGACGTTGGTGGAGATTCCCTGGTGGTCCACTATTGCCAACTAAGCAAATTGGAACATCCCTGGAAGAAAATCTTACATGCTTTCACACAGTCACTTCAAAGAATCTCCTCAGTAGCCTCACCATACAGCTAACTCACACCACTGTACTGAATGTGCAGATCCAGATTCCAAGTATACTCTCAGACTGAATTGTAATGCTTACACTGTTTTATTAATGTAAATTTTCTCTTTTTTCTTAGTTAATTAAAATCTCGGAAATATCCCGAAAATGACCGCTCCTTCGAGACAGCAACCTTTCCGGAGAGCTGGAAGCACACCAAGATCAACGGCTTACTCAAGAAACCCAAGGCGGACCCCAAGGACCTCAAGAACTTCCAGCCCATCTCCCTGCTCCCGTTCCCGGCAAAGGTCATCGAGAAGACCGTGAACAAACAACTGACCGGCTACATCGAGGAGAACAACATCCTGGACCCTTCCCAGTCTGGGTTCTGCAGCAACCACAGCACAGAGACTGCCCTCACCGCCACCCCCGATGACATCAAGTCCCTGGTGGACAACGGAGAAAGGGTGGCCCTTATCCTCCTGGACCTGTCAGCCACCTTCGACAAGGTCTGCCACCACACACTACGAACACGCCTCCACAACGCCAGGATGCAGGAGAAGGCTCTGGACTGGACCACCTCCTTCCTCTCTGGCAGAACACAGAGTGTCCACCTTCCCCCCATCCGCTCCGAAGCCACCGAGATCATCTGCGGCGTGCCCCAGGGCTCATCCGTCAGCCCAACTCTGTTTAACATCTACATGGCACCGCTCGCCAACGTCGCCCGCCGGCATGACCTCAACATCATCTCCTATGCCAATGACACCCAGTTGATCCTCTCCCTCACCAAGGACCCCCACACCGCCAAAACCAACCTTCACGAAGGAATAAAGGCCGTCGCTGAATGGATGAGGAACAGCCAACTGAAGCTGAACTCGGACAAGACGGAGGTCCTCATCCTCGGATCCACCCCTTCGGCCTGGGACGATTCCTGGTGGCGGACTGCACTGGGAACCGCTCCAACACCCACCGACCCTGCAGTCAACCTAGGGGTCATCCTCAACTCCACCCTCTCCATGACTAAATAAGTCTGACCTGAGAATGACATCTGAGATTTCAAAGCCCACTGTCCTGCACAATCAACTGATTTGAACTACTTTTAATATTCAACCCTACTTATCCTTTGTGCCCGGTGGCTATGACAGGTTCTTATTAACCCATTTTAGGCTAGGGATCTTTCATAAACTAGTCACTTTTCCCGTATTGAATGATTGGACACATGATCTCCGGTCCTGCCCTTGTAATAACGTTTCCCCCCAAACTACGATTCATGTCATTTTATTCTGTAAATTTTTCTCTATTGACAGGATGTTGTTTTTGGTCCCTATTCTAAAACAATCTGGATTACGCCAATGTCGCCCTGCTCTGCTGTCATTACAATTATTAGATAATGAAAATAGTGTTCTAAGAATCACAGCATTTTTTTAAAAAGTGTTTTATCGCAGGAAATTTATGTTTACTTGAATGCTTGAAGACCTGGAACACCCTCTCCATCCTTCTACGGCAGACCCCAGACCTGCTGACCTTCAGAAAACTCCTCAAGACCTGGCTTTTCGAGCATTAGCAGCATTCCCCACCCCAGCACCTTGAGACCCTCACGGGTGAGCAGTGCGCTTTACAAATGATATGATTGATTGATTGATTGATTGATTGATTGATTGATTGACTTGATTGACTTGAATGTGTTGTGTTCGCCACCTTGTCGGTGCGTCGGGACGCTCCTTCGCTGGAGCAGCCGTGCGCAATACAAATAGCACTAACATAACATAACATAACATAACTTTACACCAGGTCAGAGCAGGTATTAATTTCCTGCTGCTAACGCACCTTTTTGCCTGTTTTGGGATCTTATCGCCGATCTGGCTGGTCGTTGAGAATGTTGCCGAATGGTGTTGTCGTGGCTTTTTGCACGGGAACGCCTACTCTGCATCTCATTAGAGATAGTTGCGGGGGTCATCTGTGGCGATGTTTTTTGCGGCTGCTATCGCAGGTAAACTGGTGATATTGGCAGTTTGCACCAGCTTGTGAATGGGCGATACATTTATTTCCACTTTGGCTGCAATAACATGCCATTAACTTGTGCTAAATCCTTGAGAATATGTCCCCCAGTTGCTTCTATGGAGTAAATTAACTTCCACACACCTTCTGACTCCAGCTCCTCTATTTCCCACCCTTCTTCCCAATGCCCCTGTGATCCCAGATTGTTGGATTCACTCTAGTGTTGCTTTGAGGCCAGCTGTCTCACTATCTGGCGACTGTGGTATGACTTAACTGGTGGGGCCGGGACAGGGCATCTAAGTTATGGTTTCCCTAAAAAAAGGCTGTGGGATTGTCTATGGCTTGTCAAATGATGCCTTCCTCCTCCCGCCTTTTCTTGCTGCCCTCCACTGAGAAGGACTTGGCTTTGACTCGGCCAGTGACTTTGAGGCTCGGCCTGTGACTACTCTTTGTTCATGCAGGAGCAGAATTGACGAGTCATCAAAGGCTGAGGGAAAATGCCATCTTCTGAGTGATCACCATTGGACTGTCTCTCAGCCACCTTTCCTTTTTATCCCCTGACACTGTCCTTCTGGATATCACAAGTGTAAGGAGCGCATACTTACTCCCATTCAACCCACCCCCCCACCCCCAACCCCTTTGGAAGGTTCTTATGGACAAGAACGAAGTCCTCTGTTTCAAACTGAGTGAGAAGTTCACCAAATGCATTCAAAGCCAATGAGCATTCCAGTAGCATTTTAAAGAAATACTCATTTGTGTTTGCTATTCTTAAACACTTTAGATAGCAGGTGTTACTATTCTCCATTTATTGACGCACTGTATGTATCGACATTAGTATAATGAGTTAGCTTTGACAAGATTTTAACGTATCATGTAGATAACGGCAGATGCCAGTAGTGAGCGTTTAAATACCACAGCCCTTGGCAAAGCTGACAGGGCAGTGGGAGGTAAGTTGGAGCCACGGGGTACTTTGGCAAGGTGTTAGACACATAAAAATGTAACCTCCTCTGATGGTAGGATTTTATTGAGATGTGCTGAGGCTGCATGGCGTGAAAAGAGCAACGTCGTATTAAATATATGTATGCGGTAACAAATAATGAGGTAGAATGTAAAACTCGCTACTAGGAAGCGAGCCTTAATTCACTGTACTTATTACGGTATAAAATGAACATTATCAATTCCACGTATCGTCCACTTTGCACATATATTGTATTGAACTGCACAATAGTCAACCTTTTGCACAGCGCTGAGATGCTCGACGGAGCCCAGATTATGCTCAACAAAACCATAAAACGAAATTTTTAAATAGACAATAGCAATGGCTGTTTCCAGCACCTGATCGCATATCTCATACCGATAATTGATATTTTAGCATTTAAACATAATCCATCACCCTTGAAGTGTAAGAAATAACATTCTGTCTTCATTAATGTTTGATAACCATAAGTGAATTTTTCAAACTAAATATATATATTTTCTTTGCAACTCTTTATTAATTTCTAACATCCATTAAATATATTAAGAATGAAGACTATTCGTTAAATTCTTTAAAGTAAAATGAGTGATTAATATGGAAGCCTAAATGTTTATTCTAACTGCTAACGCTTACACTCAGTTACTTCCTTAGTGGACTCTTAAGTAGCATCATTTAGACACGATGCACTGCACGTGTGAGCCCCTTAGACGCTAGGGTCCCGGGGAAGCAAGCCCCCAGGAGACCAGCTGTTTACTGAGGGACACACGTGTGAGGGAGCGCCTGTCTACAGCTCGTATCTGTCTGCAGTAATCTGAGACCACTCCTGTTTGCAGACATTTCGGCTGATGTAGTCCTAAAGCATTGTAAGTCACATCATGAACGGGGCTGTTTATTGCCTCCAAATAAAACAACCTGTGCGTGACTTGTTTTCAAAGGGCGAGGGATAACTCATGGATTTCACATCTTTCAAGCAGATTTTATAGTTGTTAAACGTAAGGAGATAGCAGCTAGCCATTGATGAAATGCCTATCAAACAAGTGCATCATACTGCACACTCACTCACTCGGCTGGGTGATGCGCATTTCGAGGCAGATTTACAAGCCCCTTGCGCCACTTTTGCGTCCTTTTTAACATGGGAAAAGTGACGCAAACGTGGCGCAAGGGGCTTGTAAATCTGTCCCTTCGTTTCAAATAGTAAGCGTTGTCTTACCTATTTTGGCCAAGGAGGCCAGCATGATCCAGAGCGTGATCTCAAAGGGGTCCCGCACATGGTGATAATCGAGGGAAAACACTTTCAGCCGAGATGACACATTTTGAATGGGCAGATCCTCCGAAGAATTAAGAACCTCCAAAGTCTCCTCTGGATTCGAAACTGTGTCACTGTGCCTGATGGCATCATTGAGTTGGTGGAGGTCGGCTGTAGCAGGTGCAATTACCTGGATCAGACATAAAAGCAGGCCATGTGTGAGGGCAGATGCCAGGGAGCACCTTCTCTCCATTGTTTTCGGGCGGATCGCGGTAGGTTTTCTCAGGCTGGCTGGTATGTGGCAGCAGGCTGCTCCCGGCTTCAGGCAGAGAGAGATAAGACACTGCTGTCTCTCACTGCTATGAAGCCCAAAGGCATCCACCGAGCTGCAGAGCCGCCTGGAGGGAGGATGTGAGAGCACAGGCGGAGGGGAGGAGGCGGGAGGGCAAGAGGAGACACAGCACTGTGTAGGCATCGTGACCTACCCAGAAAACTAAACCACGTACGAATTACTTTAGCACCAATCCAAATTTACATCACACTAAATGCTTGTATGTTTAAGGAAAATAAAATATAAAAGCTGTTAGAATTTTTTTTTTTATTTGAAAATGTATTTGCTTTTCACGAACCCAATACCAATAGTAAAACTCCATGGACCAATGAACAAAGCCATTTGACTCCATAAAGATACTACTGTGCAGCTGTACATCACAGTGCAATTACACATCACACAGGAGTAAACCCCCCACACGCATGTGTGGAGTGGGCAAATCAGGGCGTCAACTGCATTGTGAGTTTGTGGACACCCACCAACTCAGGGGTTTGTGGGCATTCACAAACTCTTTTCTCAACCCTTTCCCACTGTGAAAATGGACATTTGCTTCTGCAAAGAGCTGGAGTAAATCCTCTTTAAAGGTTGAAAGGGAGCACAAAAGTTTTAGGTAAGTATAGCACCTGAAAGCACAAAGCACTACTTGCGGTCAACTGGTCATGATAGATTGGCGGAATGTCACAATTTCAGGTCGACCACAATGAATCCCGGGCTGGATCCAGGGGCTATGCTAGTCCTGCTGAGCCTTTGATACTGTCTTCCACCACACACTCATCGATCGACTACACCAGAAAGGAATCATAAACGATGCGCTAAGATAGATGGCATTCTTTCCTAAGGGACTCACCCAGAAAGTCAGCCTCCCCTTTCACCTCGCAAACCAAGCACACCAACTGCAGCGTACTGCAAGGATCCTCCCTCAGTCCAACCCTCTTTAAAATCTACATGACACCATTCGCAGATATCATCAGATCGCATGACATCAACATCATCTCCTACGCCAACTATACCAAGGTCGTCCTCTCGCTCTTAGTGGACCCCACCTCGACGAAGACCAACTTCCACAACTGTATGAAGAACGTCGCTGCCTGGATGAAGGACAGCTTCTTGAAGCTCAACATGGACGAAACTGAAGTTTTGATCTTCGGCAGACACACCGCTCTCTGGAATGACTCCTGGTGGCTGGCAGAGTTCGGACCCACGCCGAAAGACCACATCCACAACCTTGGCATCCATCCTGGACAATGAACTCTCCATGAAGCATCAGTTCAACACCATTTCCTCAGCCTGTTTCCGTATACTCTGCATGCTCTGTAAAGTCTTCAGGTGGCTCCCGATAAGCACCAGGAAAACGATGACGCAGGCCCTCTTCACCAGCTGACTAGACTATGGCAAACCACTCTATGCAGGCTCCTGCACAAAACTATTGAAAAGACTCCAGACGACCCAGAAAGCAGCTGCCAGATTGATCCTCAGCTGTCCAAGAGGACACACATCACCCAGCTCCTGACGGACCTCCACTGGCTCTCCGTCCAGAAGAGATGCCAGTTCAAGCTTCTGAAAAAAGGCCTACAAAGCCCTCCATGACCAAAAACCCACATACATGACCCACCGCTTGCATTTCCACTGACCAGGTATCTCCAATCCGCACACCTCACCCTCACACAGACACAAAGTATCTGCTGCTGCCACTCCATGGTCGATCCTTCTTCCACCTCGCTGCCAAAGCCTGGAACGCACCATCGCTGACCCTCTTCAGCAAGGGACAAGACCTGGCTCTTCGACTGATACATGCAGCACTGAGCCTGGATACCATCTATGGTGATAAGCCGTGCTATACAAGTATCTAATTGATTCTCAAAGTCTGGCACAAAGAGTCCAGTTTGCAGTGGAGAAGGCCACAATGAGGGAGAGCGTTGTGGATGGTAGTTGCTGTAGCACGAAGAGCAGGCCTGGCTTCACGGATGGTCTTCGCAGTAGTTCGAAGTTCCGATCATGGACAGTTGTTGCTGGAGCTTTGTGTTGGCAGTCACCACAGGCTGTTGTTTTTTTTTATAATTCTTTTTTCTTAATGACAATACTAATATAATAATACAGAATCTCACATGGTTATACTGAGCATGACAATCATAGCAGTACAACCTTGATTCCCACCCCATTCTATCCTTTCCCTTTGAGCTAATGGTTCTATGATATCTCACTTAATCTGTGACAGGAGTCAATTAGAGGGTCCCTTGCCGAGGTTCACAGATATATCCCCTGTACTCATTCCATTTGCCCCATATTTGTGACCATTTCCTTGGGCACCCCCTCGATTCATATACTGTTTATTCCATCAACATACACCAGTCCAGGTCTTTCTTCCATTCTGTAATCGTTGGTGTCTCCAGCACTCCTCATACTCTTGCGATGGTATGTTTAGCTACTAACATCCCCAACGCAACCCAGGACCTTTCCTCACTACCGAAGTCCGTGCATTCCCAAAAATTAAAAATACATAATCTTATTGTGTGTTTTATTTGGGTTGCCAGGACCTCTTCCATACAACGGGTTACTGCAGACCAATAGCGCTGTATGCACACATTCCCAGATGATATGTATGGATGTGCCCTCCCTGCCACATACTATGCCACAAATAGAGTCTTGACTATATCCCATTTTTACGAGAGTTAGGCCTGATAAATATACCCTATGCAGAATTTTGAGTTGCGCAAGCTTTAGTCTGGAAGAGATCGCCGCCTCCCGGGGGGGAACCAACGGCTTCCTGCTAGTCCTCTTCTTCCATATCTCCCACATCAGTTAACCAGTGTTCATGCAGCCACAAGAAAGACAGGCACCCAAGCCTTCGTCAGCAGCAGACTCGACTACGGAAACAAACTCTACCCGGGAGCCAGGACCAAGCTCATCAAACGACTACAACGCATCCAAAACGCCTCAGTACGACACGCCACGCCACGGCCACATCACCCCCCACCTGAGAAACCTGCACTGGCTCCCCGTCAACAAGAGGATATCCTTCAAGCTCCTCACCAATGCCCTGACCTCCACCGACTACATCCTCCTCGGAGACCTGAACTTTCACCTTGAGAACAACAAAGACAACAGCTCCACAACCCGGATCGACAACCTCGCCAACCTCGGACTGAAGCAACTCGTCACAACGCCCACCCACTCCGCCAGCCACACGCTCAACCCCGTCTTCTCCTCAAGCCTGCACATCTCCGTCAGACACACCACAAACTCCTCAAGCCCGACCACCGCTGCATCCACTTCGCCTTCCAGTAACCCACCACACACTACCTCACGCAACAGATCCCCCGCCGCTGCTAAAACAAAATCACCGAAGACCAACTACACGCAAACATCGCTCTCAGCCCACCCACCGAACCCTCCAACACCGACGACGGTGCCCACAGCCTCAGACAGTGGATCAAGGACTGCGCCAACACCCTCACCCCACTGAAGAAACCACCCACAGAGACACCAGCAAGAGGGCCAGCTGGTTCGCCCCAGAACTTCTAGCCTCCAAGCAAGCCTGTCGGAAACTAGAGAAGAAATGGCACAGTAAACAAACTCCGGACAGCCACGCAGCACACAAGGACGTCATCCACAACCACCACTACCTCATCAGGGCGGCCAAGAGGACCTCCTTCAAAGACTGCCTCGACAACAACGCACACAATAGCAAGGAGTTCTTCCACATCGTGAAGGAACTCTCCAACCCTCAGCTCCAACACCAACGACATCCTGCCGTCGCAAGCCCTGTGCGACTCCCTCGCCACCTTCTTCCACCGCAAGATAGCAGACAGCCATGACAGCTTCAACACCCATACAGCCCCAAAAGACAGCAACACAACAGATCCTCCACACACCATCAGCCATGACTCCCTGTCATGACACTGTCTTTCCAAGCCCATGACGAGCCTAGAACACCCTTCGAGAAAACCCACCCCTATCCCGTGCAACCTGCACTCCTGTACCTAAAAGGAAGAAAGGGGGTTAGTATGTAAGGAAAACCGGTTACTGTGAACTATGTCATTATGGTTATCAATATGTCATTGGTAAAGGTTCCCTGTTCACGTTTTTATGCATGTTTCAAGCTCTTATACGTTTTTCATGTGGTATTCCATGTTGTCAAATACCAGGGAAAAAGACGCGCTTGTATTGCAGCAAAGAAAAGGAAAAAAAGACGCGCTTTAAAAATGACACGCATCTTTTTGGTGCGCGATGCAAAATGATTCGGTGCTCCGTTCTCGGAGTGCTCGGCAGGTTTGGGCGTGGCACGCTGCCATTCCCCGACGTCCCAGGGTGTGGCTAGACTATAAAAGCCACACCCAGGGTTCCAGAAGACGCTTGGTCTTCGGAGCATCGTGGAAGCAACACCTGCGTTCGAGAGCTCGCGTACATCGTCGAAGGCCCGAGTCAGAGTCAGCCAACCTCCAGGAATTATCGGATACCTCAGAATAAAAAGCTAAGTACATTTTTCTCATCAAGGCGCCCAACGCTAGGATTCAAGAGACTTTGTTTTAGGATTCAAGAGACTTTGTTTTGGACATTGGCAAATAATATTTAATGGTGTTTTCCAGCATATTCTTTTGTGAACCACAAGTCAAAGACTAATTAGAACTTGAATGTATATGGTTATTTTCAAGGTATTCTTTTGTGAAGCAAGTCAAAGACTAACTCGAACATTAATGTTTATAATGTTTGAAAAACTAGGTGGTACATGTTAAAACAAATGTATAGATAATATTTATCCTCACAGAATTTTCTGAAGTTTCAGCCGGAATCTCAATGGTTTTAATAGTGAACTAAACTATTAATCTTTACGGAAAAAGTCGTGTTTAAACCTACCAAGCAGGGAAAGGAAGTGAGTAGAATTTATTCTAAGGCATTTTACAGATAAAAGAAAAGGTTTAAGGAAAGTGCAAATAAGTGTTGTTTCTCTCCATAGCATTTTCAAAACCTAATCTGGGGGCGGACAAGTCAACCACCTTCTACTGAAAACCTCAACCCTTGCGCACACCACGACGACGACATCCTGGACGCGAAGACTTATCGAGTAGTTCGCAGGTAGGAGACTGCTTCCTCAAAAGTCAAGGAAGAGTTAGAGGAGTAGAATAGGAGATTAAAGTGCTTAGGATTCTTGCTAAAATATATGTTCTTGTATATATTTTCAGGTCGACTACTAGACAACAAGTAGCGTCAGATCCGGCCTCTCTCCCTGACTGCTACCCATCATCCTAGTGTGTTAATAAGAATCACTGGCTGAAAAGGTAGGGTTTTGGGGGATTGGTCCATAGCGTCTCTGCAAAACCGATCAAGCACCTTACAGGTAAGGTTGGTGTTCAGCTCAGGTAAGAGTGCTTGATCATATCTGACAGAAGACCAAGCCCACGGCAAAGTTTTGCCCAGACGCTATGGATGAATCTCCTCAAATCACGTTGCAGGATTTAGCTACAGTACTATTAGAAATCAGGGCAGAAAATGTAGAATTAAGGAAGGATTTAACGGCTATTCAGAATAAAATTACACCAAGTCCTCAGACCTGGACCTTTACTTCAGATAAAAAATCTTATATGAAACCACCAATCTTTCAGCCAACCATGCATACTCTGTATAGTGGGGAAGCTAATTCTAATACGTCAGGTAATCCTCAAATTCAGGTGGTTACTCCAGTTTCTATACCATTAGCACCACCTGAGAGGTTCTATGGGGATTGTAACAAGTTCACCATTTTCTTAAACCAGTGTCAGTTACATTTTGTGGCGAAACCTACAGCATTTCCCGATGACTCTTCTAAGGTGGCATTCATCTTGTCCTATTTGGGCGGAGATGCTGCATTATGGTCCGTACCTTATGTAGAAAGGAATGATCCCATGTTAACTGATTTTAGAAGATTTAAAAGAGCAATGAAGAAATTGTTTGCAAAACATGTATTTGTGCAATCTGCAGATCATGAACTGCTGAATTTAAAGCAGGGGTCTTCAGATCTTCTACATTATATTTCAATCTTTAACAGGCTGGTTATTGAAGCAGAGTGGCCTGAGGAGAAAAGAGTTTCATTGTTTTATCGTGGGTTACGTGATGATTTAAAGGATATGATAACACAAATTTTAGATCCACCTACAGATTGCGAGGAATTCATAGATCTGGTTGTTAAATTAAATCACAGAATTTCTGAAAGGAAAGGCGAGAGGGGGAAAACAGACTTTAGAATGATGATCTTTAAAGAAAAAGGGAATGTAAGAGCAGAGTCTTCCCCTTCTAAACTTGATCCAGTTGAGCCAATGCAAATAGGCACAGTTAGAGGACCCCTCACTAAGGATGAGAGAGAGAAGCGCCGAAAACTGAACCAATGTATGTACTGTGGGAAAACCGGGCATTTTATAAAAGATTGTCCCACACGTCCTGTAAGGCCTAAGACCAAAATGCCTGAAGTTGCAACAATACAACAGTCGGAAAACTAGCTCTCTCGGTAGATACAGAGGTCAATCTACCGAGTCCGTCTATCACTTTGGCCTCCTTAACTCCAACTGCCTCTCATTGTCACCTGAGTATGCGTATTCTTCTTCAGTCTCAACTGAATAAGGAACGGTCCTGGTCCATAGATGCCTTAATTGATTCCGGAGCAACTGGAAATTTCATTGACACTAAATTATTTCAGAAGTTAGGTCTAGAACAAATAGTTAAGGATTCACCAGAAGTAGTTAGGGCTGTGGACGGAAAGGAACTCACGTCAGGACTCATACAATACCATACTGAAATTTTAAACATGACTTGTGCAGAAAAACACACAGAGGAAATAACTTTTGACATAATTGATGCACCTCAATTCGGTTTGATTCTGGGGATTCCATGGCTAGTTTTACATAATCCTTATATAGATTGGACTAACAGGAGTATTTTATTCAAGTCCGATTACTGTCATGCTAAGTGTTTCAAACAATTCCCAGGTTCGGAATTGTTAATCCAAGGATATGACTTTCCAAAAAGATCCAAGAGTGTTCTAGTGGTTGCTGGGGTACCTGAAGAATATCAAGACTTGTTGGATGTATTTGACAAGAAAAAGGCAGAGACATTGCCTCCTCATAGAGACTTTGACTGTCAAATAGATCTGGTCCCAGGGGCATCCTTGCCCTGTAGTCGTATTTACGCTTTAACAGAGAAAGAAAATGAACATCTACGTAATTATTTGGATGAGTACTTGGCCAATGGGTTCATCCGACATTCTAAGTCTCCGGTCTCTTCTCCTCTCTTCTTTATCCCAAAAAAGGGAGGAGAATTGCGCACCTGCATCGACTATCGAGCCATCAACAATGTGACGGTAAAGAATCGATATCCCTTACCTTTGATTCCGACCTTACTTGATCAGATCAAAGATGCCACCATTTATACGAAACTGGATCTGCGAGGCGCATATCATTTGGTGCGAGTTCGAGAGGGCGATGAATGGAAAACAGCCTTCAGAACTAAATTTGGTTTATATGAATACCAGGTGATGCCCTTCGGACTTTGCAATGCACCAGCGGCGTTCCAGTTTTTTATAAATGAGGTGCTGAGAGATTTTTTGGATATTTGCTGTATTGTCTACATTGATGATATCCTAATTTATTCAAAAAACAAAACTGAGCATGTAAAGCAAGTACGAGCCATTCTTCAACAGCTTTTACAAAATTCTTTGTTTGTCAAACTTGAAAAAAGTTTGTTCCACGTGACCACAGTGGACTTCCTGGGGTATATCCTTAGTCCAGCTGGAATTGAAATGGACCCAAAGAAAGTCAAGGCAATAATTGAATGGCCCAGTCCCTCTTCAGTAAAGCAGATACAGAGTTTTCTGGGTTTTGCGAATTTCTATAGGCGATTTATTAAGGATTTTTCTCAAAAAGTTACGCCTATCACAAAATTGTTACGCAAGAACACAAAATTTGATTGGACTTCAGAAAGTGAACAGGCTTTTCAAGATCTTAAAGATCTATTTGTGACAGCCCCAGTGTTAAAGCACCCTGACCCCTCCCAGCCGTTCATAGTAGAAGCTGATGCTTCACAATTTGCCATAGGAGGGATTTTATCTCAGAGAAGTATTAAAACTGGACAACTACACCCCATTGCATACTATTCTAGAAAGTTAACCCCTCCTGAACAGAATTACGCAATTGCAGATCGAGAGTTATTGGCTATAAAAGCTGTGTTCAAAGAATGGCGACACTACTTGCTAGGGGCTCGACATCCAATAACCATATATACAGATCACAGGAATCTACAAACCCTCAGATCCGCTAAAGCTTTGACTCCTCGCCAACTGCGTTGGACTTTGTTTTTTAATGATTATGATTTCATCATAACCTATCGACCAGGAAAAGAAAACAACAAAGCTGATGCTTTATCTAGAATCGGTTTAAGTGATGACCTGAATCTACAAAAGGAAAAGTTACACCCTATAATTTCAGAGGATAGGTTTCAGATTGGTCTTGTTAACTCAGACGTTTTACCTGATATTGAGAAAGCCTTACAAGATCATACAAGTGCTGAATGGAATAAGCGTTTTCCTTTGTTGCAATGGAAAGATAATTTGTTGTTTATGAATGACCAAGTTTTTGTTCCCAATGCAAATTTACAAGAAAAAGTAATGCAAAATTACCATGATTCTATGCTGTCAATTCATCCAGGGGTTACCAAGATGTATCAACTCATAAAAAGACACTTTTGGTGGCAGAGCATGTTAAAGGACATTCAGAAATATGTACAAACATGCACTGTCTGTAGCAGGAATAAGGCGGTTCATAAATCTCCATCTGGTCTTCTTATGCCTTTGCCAGTTCCTCCTCAGCCTTGGCATACGGTATCTTTAGATTTCATTGTAGAATTGCCTCGCACCACTTCAGGGTTTACCACCATTCTTACAATAGTGGACCACTTTTCTAGATATGCTCATTTCATCCCTTTAAAAAAGCTTCCATCTGCCTTGGAGTTAGCACACATTTTTGTCACACAGATTGTTAGGTTACACGGAATCCCATCTGTGGTATTATCAGATAGGGGTTCACAGTTTGTGTCACATTTTTGGCAAGGTCTAGGGAAATCACTAAAGATGGAAATGCGCATGTCATCCAGTTATCATCCGCAAACTGATGGACTAACTGAACGCACAAATCAGACAGTGGAACAGTTTCTACGCTGTTTACTAACCACCCATGATCAGGAATGGTCAGATATTATTTGGGCCGCTGAATTCGCTTATAATAATTCAAACAATTCTTCAACTGGTATGTCACCCTTTTTCTGTGTCCATGGTTTTCATCCTAAGGATATGCTAGGTATAGATAAAAAGGTTTCTGATGATATGCCAGCAGTCACTGATTTTGTAAATAATCTGGTCTCGATTCAACAAGAAGCTCAGCAGCAGCTAGTACATGCAAAAGAAGTACAAAAGAAATTTGCTGATAAACATCGGTCAAAACAGCCTGAATATTCAGTGGGTGACGAAGTGTGGCTGGCCACAAAAAATCTAAGATTAAAAAATCATAAAACATTTCGTCCTCGATTCATAGGACCTTTTCCAATAGAAAAGATTGTTAATCCTGTCAGCATGAAATTGAAACTACCTGATTCTTATCGTATCCACCCAGTGTTTCACGTCTCACTACTGAAACCTTATGATCCTGACACTCGGAAGCTTATTCAGCCACCTGCAATCGATGTAGAGGGTGATTTAGAATATGAGGTAAAGGCAGTCTTAGATTCCAAGAGAAGGAAAGGTAAATTGTTTTACTTGGTGGACTGGAAGGGCTATGGTCCAGAGGATCGCTCTTGGGAGCCCCTAGAAAACTTAAAAAACTCTCCCAAAGTCTTAAAGACTTTCCATAATCGTTTCCCAGACAAACCAAAGCCAATCCCAATGGTATTAGGGGGGATTCTACGGGGAGGGTACTGTCATGACACTGTCTTTCCAAGCCCATGACGAGCCTAGAACACCCTTCGAGAAAACCCACCCCTATCCCGTGCAACCTGCACTCCTGTACCTAAAAGGAAGAAAGGGGGTTAGTATGTAAGGAAAACCGGTTACTGTGAACTATGTCATTATGGTTATCAATATGTCATTGGTAAAGGTTCCCTGTTCACGTTTTTATGCATGTTTCAAGCTCTTATACGTTTTTCATGTGGTATTCCATGTTGTCAAATACCAGGGAAAAAGACGCGCTTGTATTGCAGCAAAGAAAAGGAAAAAAAGACGCGCTTTAAAAATGACACGCATCTTTTTGGTGCGCGATGCAAAATGATTCGGTGCTCCGTTCTCGGAGTGCTCGGCAGGTTTGGGCGTGGCACGCTGCCATTCCCCGACGTCCCAGGGTGTGGCTAGACTATAAAAGCCACACCCAGGGTTCCAGAAGACGCTTGGTCTTCGGAGCATCGTGGAAGCAACACCTGCGTTCGAGAGCTCGCGTACATCGTCGAAGGCCCGAGTCAGAGTCAGCCAACCTCCAGGAATTATCGGATACCTCAGAATAAAAAGCTAAGTACATTTTTCTCATCAAGGCGCCCAACGCTAGGATTCAAGAGACTTTGTTTTAGGATTCAAGAGACTTTGTTTTGGACATTGGCAAATAATATTTAATGGTGTTTTCCAGCATATTCTTTTGTGAACCACAAGTCAAAGACTAATTAGAACTTGAATGTATATGGTTATTTTCAAGGTATTCTTTTGTGAAGCAAGTCAAAGACTAACTCGAACATTAATGTTTATAATGTTTGAAAAACTAGGTGGTACATGTTAAAACAAATGTATAGATAATATTTATCCTCACAGAATTTTCTGAAGTTTCAGCCGGAATCTCAATGGTTTTAATAGTGAACTAAACTATTAATCTTTACGGAAAAAGTCGTGTTTAAACCTACCAAGCAGGGAAAGGAAGTGAGTAGAATTTATTCTAAGGCATTTTACAGATAAAAGAAAAGGTTTAAGGAAAGTGCAAATAAGTGTTGTTTCTCTCCATAGCATTTTCAAAACCTAATCTGGGGGCGGACAAGTCAACCACCTTCTACTGAAAACCTCAACCCTTGCGCACACCACGACGACGACATCCTGGACGCGAAGACTTATCGAGTAGTTCGCAGGTAGGAGACTGCTTCCTCAAAAGTCAAGGAAGAGTTAGAGGAGTAGAATAGGAGATTAAAGTGCTTAGGATTCTTGCTAAAATATATGTTCTTGTATATATTTTCAGGTCGACTACTAGACAACAAGTAGCGTCAGATCCGGCCTCTCTCCCTGACTGCTACCCATCATCCTAGTGTGTTAATAAGAATCACTGGCTGAAAAGGTAGGGTTTTGGGGGATTGGTCCATAGCGTCTCTGCAAAACCGATCAAGCACCTTACAGGTAAGGTTGGTGTTCAGCTCAGGTAAGAGTGCTTGATCATATCTGACACTCCCTGCTAGCCTGGGCCAGCGTGAGCATCGGTGACACCATCAAGACCATGCGCACAATCCACTCTGGCTCTCCCTCAGATCATTCCTGCACCACATCTTCAACAGAGCAAGCAGCTCCATCGCACCCCACCTGCGCAACGTCATCAGTCTCTCCTTCGAGACCGCAGCCTTCCCAAAGATCTGGAAATAGGCCGAGATCAACGCCCTACTCAAAAAACCTAAGGCAGACCCAAGAGACCTCAAGAAAACTGTCAACAGACAGCTAATTCGATACCTCAAAGAAAACAGAATCCTGGACCCTTTCCAGTCAGGGTTCCGCAGCAACCACAGCACCGAGACTGCCCTCATCGCCGCCACCGACGACATCAGGACTCTGCTGGCCAACAGCGAGACCGCAGCATTCATCCTCCTAGACCTCTCTGTCGCGTTTGACACTGTCTGCCACCGCACACTACGCAGACGCTTCCACGCCGCAGGGATCCGAGACAAGGCTCTGGATTGGACCACCTCCTTCCTCTCCGGCAAAACCCAGAGCGTCCACCTCCCCCCATTCCGAGATCATCTGCAGCGTATCCCAGGGATCCTCCCTCAGCCTGACGCTGTTCAACATTTACATGACCCCACTCGCACATGTAGCCCGACAGCACGACCTCAACATAATCTCCTACGCCGATAACACTCAGCTGATCTTCTCCCTCACCAAGGACCCCATCACCGCCAAAGCCAACCTCCACGAAGGAATGAAGGCCATCGCCGACTGGATGAAGACCAGCCGTCTGAAGCTGAACTCGGACAAGACGGAGATCCTCATCCTCGGCTCCAACCCTTCAGCCTGTGAGGAATCCTGGGGGCCGACGGCACTTGGGGCAGCCCCGACACCCACCAATAATAATAATAATAGGAAAGTTTATAAAGCGCATGGTTAAGCACACCGGCGTGTCCCCGGGCTGTGGTAAGTGAGAGAGGTAGGTCCCCAATATACTCAGCTGTGCCCTATCTATTGCCCAAATAGATGCGTCTTGAGCTTTCCCCTGAACCTTGCCTCAGATGGCTCTAAGCGAAGCTCCAGCGGTAATTTATTCCAGCTCTTTGCTGCAAGAAACCGGAAGGATCTGCCCCCCATGCTGGTTTTTTTTAATTTTTGGGATCTCTAACAGGCCAGTGCCTGTGTATCTCAGAGGTTGAGCAGGTCTATACTGTGTAATGAGGCTCTGTAGAGGCCCTGGTGCTTTGCCTCCCATAATACGCTGGCACATGCCCAGGGCCTTAAACTCAATCCTTCTCCTGACCGGGAGCCAGTGCAGTGCCTGTAATGCGATCTTAGAGGCCGATCTAGGGAGCCTCAGAACCAACCGGGCTGCGGCGTTCTGTAACACCTGTAGGCGGTCAAGGCTCCTAACCGTGGCATCCAAATATAGGAGGTTGCCATAGTCCATACGTGAGGTGACTAGGGCGTGCACCAGCGTACATCTAGCCTCCGTTGGAAAAATGTCCAGTACCTTCTGCAGAACTTTCAGGATCCCGAAGCACACCCCCACCACCTGCCCAATCTGTGGCGCAAATGTTAAGTCAGAGTCAATCCAGACGCCCAGATTTTTAGCTTGTTGGCAGGGCACGGGGACTGATCCCAGGAAGGGAGGCCACCATGCAGAGGACCACACAGATAGGCACCCCCCACCACGAGCACCTCCGTCTTGCTGCAATTCAGTCTCAGGCAGTTGGTAGACATCCACGAGGCAAGCTCCTGCATGCATGCTCTGAAACTGGCCGCAGCAACACCAGGTGAGCGCGACAGGGAGATAACCAGCTGCGTGTCATCTGCATAGGACACAATATATATGCCATAACCCTCCACTATGTCAGCCACAGGGGAGACATACAAATTAAAAAGGGTCAGGGTAAAGGCCGAACCCTGCGGGACACCTTGATCCCGGTTGATCACTCTAGAGTAGTGATCACCCTGCCTAACCTGGAATCCCCGATTGGTCAGGAAGGACTGAATCCATTTCAGCGATGCCCCGGAGATCCCACCCTTGTTCAGACACTGTAGCAAGGTGAAATGTGCTACAGTGTCAAAGGCTGCACTCAGGTGTAGGAGGATAAGGGCCATAGTCTGACCCTCATCCACCCCCTGTCTGATGGTCTCGACAGCCATTAGAAGTGCAGACTCCGTTGAGTAGCGGGGTCTGAACCCAAATTGCGTCGCATGGAGTAGGTTAGCTTCCTCCACATGGGTCATAAGTTGGGAGTTTACGACTTTCTCTGCCACTTTGGCCATGTAAGGTAGCAATGAGATAGGGCGGAGATTCTCCAGTATCTCAAAGCTAATATTGGGTTTTTTCTGGAGGGGCAACACTACCGCCGGTTTCCATCCTTCAGGCATCGAATGCGTTCTGAAAGATACATCTAGTAGATGCCTAATAAAAGGTTCCAAGATCTCAAGGCTATCTGTAAGCAATTTCGGTGACGCAGGGTCTCTTGGGGGCCCAGACTTTATCGAGCTGCAAATCTGTCGCAGTACCTCAGAGTTGTGAAGTTCTCCAATAGGACCAAACCTCCACCCTCCCGCTCCATTTCCACAAACTAAGATCCCACTTTTCTTTCCCCTGAAAATGAGGAATAGATTTTGGCCACTTTCTCCGAAAAAAATCCCGCGATACGATTGCAGGATTCCACTGAGCTTTCCAAGGGCATGGTAGAAGATTTGGCCGTGGACATTTCCCTGGAGATTTTAAACAGTTTCTTAGTGGAATTTTTTATGACCCCTCAATTCTTCCTGCGTAATATTTTTTTATTTTTTATTTATTACATTTGTATAGCGCATTATCACCGTTTGGTCTCTAAGAGCTTGTACTTGAGAAACTAATCCTTTCAGAGAGCAGACAACCGAGTTATATCACATATAGGCTGCCTTATTCCTTCTAATCAGTCCATGGTAGGCCCTTCTCTTAACTGAGTATTCTAATTTAGCCTGGTTCAGAAAGGCCACCCTCCACTGCCTCTCAAGATGTTTACATTTGTCCTTTGCACGATGTAGATCATCGTTATACCACGGAGCCGATTTCTTCCGCCGCCCCCTCCGGTTATTCAGGCTTTGCGGGGCTGTACTATTCAGGGCATCAGCGATGCGTCTGTCCAAGTTCCTACACGCAGATTCTACGTCCATGCCACCTGGCCTCCCTCCATTTGTTAGTGCCACATTGAACTTGGCCTGAGAGAATTTGGCCCATTTGCGACTGGGATAATTTAATAGGGGCTGTTCCTGAACTCTAGTTTCAGGAATTCTCACCACAAAGGGCATGAGGAAGTGGTCCGACCATGGAATGGGGATAGGAGATTTGACTTCCACTTCCCCCAATTGGCGAATATGGGGTCAAGGAGATGGCCCTGTTGATGGGTGGGGACCCTCGCTTGTAGATTAAGCTGAAGTGACTTCAATTCCTGACAGAGGCCTGCCACCCCTCTGTCGAGAGAGTTCTCTAAATGTATGTTGAGATCTCCTAACACCAAAAACGTATCCCTTCGAAGGGCCCCCTCCGTAATACCTTCCACCAAACTATCCGTAAATCGGGTGTAGGCACCTGGAGGTCTATAGATCAAGAGTCCTTTTATCGTAGTGCCCTGGTTAATCCTAATAGCAAAGGCACCCGTCTCGCTATCCGCTACAGTTAGCTGTTCCAGTTGACAGCATAGCGGCGGCTTGAAAATAATTGCAATTCCCCCCTCTACCCGAGGTCCGGTCCAACCTGACCATCAAGTACCCCTCAGGGAGTGCCTCAGCCACGTCTGGCTCCGCATCAGCATCCAGCCATGCTTCCGTGAGGAAAAGTAAATCCAAATTTTTATCCGCCAGGAGGTCAAAAACTTCCGGCTTATACTTCCGCATGGATCTGACATTCAGTAGTCCACACGTCAGCCTAGTTTCCTCCTGCTTAACTTCCTTTGCTGTACAGAGCCTGTAGTGACAGTTTTTACAACACACATCCTCCTCTGCCTTCATGCTATGATAGCATAGTTCCGGGATTATAGGCCTAATTGTCATGAGCTGTTCCCTAGTCCACTGAGTTATAGCCACGATTTGACCAGGTTTATGGCCCTGGTCCCTGTACGGCCACGGACGGGCGCAGATGGGCTTGCCTTTGGCGCGCCTTCGGCGTGCCACCGACGTGCCCGCTGTTCGGGTCCGCTGCGCGGTTGAGGGAGCATCCGGCTTTTATCAGTCTCCGCATCTAGGTCAGAGGAACACTAGACCGCTACCCGGCCCCCGCGCACCGGAAGTGCTGTCTCTACCTTCCTCGCCCTCTGCGCAACGGTGCTGGTCACCGCGTCGGACCGGGGCGGGAAGGAGGTAAGACGAGAACAGCCCCCGTGAATGCCCCTTACATCAGGTGAGCCAGCTACACTGTTTAAACACTGCCAAGTGATTTTTAAAAAGGGAAGCCTCAATCGCTATCCCGCCAATCACATCCACACACAACGATAAAATACAGGAGGTAAAAGTATAGTAGCGCCAAGCACACAGTGGCTAAGGGCACTGCCACTGCCTCACTCACCACAGCGCGGCATGGGCTCTCGGTGGCTTTTATCAGTCTCCGCGTCTAGGTCAGAGGAACACTAGACCGCTACCCGGCCCCCCGCGCACCGGAAGTGCTGTCTCTACCTTCCTCGCCCTCCGCGCAACAGTGCTGGTCACCGCGTCGGACCGGGGCGGGAAGGAGGTAAGACGAGAACAGCCGCCGTGAATACCCCTTACATCAGGTGAGCCAGCTACACTGTTTAAACACTGCCGAGTGATTTTTAAAAAGGGAAGCCTCAATCGCTATCCGGCCAATCAAATCCACACAACGATAAAATACAGCAGGTAAAAGTATAGTAGCGCTAAGCACACAGTGGCTAAGGGTACTGCCACTGCCTCACTCACCACAGCGCGGCCTGGGCTCTCGGTGGCTTTTATCAGTCTCCGCGTCTAGGTCAGAGGAACACTAGACCGCAACCCGGCCCCCAACCATGCACGCAACCTGGGAATCATCCTCGACTCAACGCTCTCAATGACCAAGCAAGTCAACGCCTTCTCCTCTCACTGCTTTAACAACCTCTGCATGCTCTGCAAGATCTATAGATGGATCCCGACAGATACAATAAAGGCAGTCACCCAGGCCCTCGTCAGCAGCAGACTCGACTACGGAAACGCACTCTACGCGTGAGCCCCGACCAAGCTCATCAAAGGACTACAACGCATCCAAAACGCCTCTGCACTACTGATCCTCGACGTACCAAACCACGGCCACATCACCCCCCACCTGAGAAACCTGCACTGGCTCACCGTCAACAAGAGGATATCCTTCAAGCTCCTCACCCACGCACACAAGGCACTCCACAAGACCGGCCCTGCCTACCTCAACAGACGGCTCTCCTTCTACATCCCCAACCGCCAACTACGCTCCACTGACCTCTCACTCGCCACTTTGCCGTGCATCCGAAGAACAGCCACCGGTGGAAGATCCTTCTCCCACGTCACCACCAAGACATGGAACACCCTCTCACTGAGCCTACGACAGACCCAAGACCTGCTGACCTTCAGGAGGCTACTCAAGACCTGGCTGTTCGATCAGTAGCGCCCCCCCCTCCCCAGTGCCTTGAGACCCTCGCGGGTATGTATGGCGCTTTACAAATGATTGATTGATTGATTGATTGATCCGTCATGTGGTTAATTAACTTCTGATAGATCAGTGATATGGCTTTTTGAGGAATATATCCTTCTAGGATTCCATCTTCCAGCGAGGTGGATTCTTCAACAGATTCCCCTTTTGGAATGACTGATCTTAAAGCATGTCTTATTTGTAGATACCTGAAATATTCTTTGTCCGCCTGTTCGAATTCCTTCTGTTGCTACGCTAAGGTGACCATATCTCCCTATTTCCGTAAGTCTCCCACCCTTGATATCCCAATCATGTCCCATTTATCAAAGCCCCTGGTATTTCTCAAAGTGCCAAATCTGTCCGAGTCCTACAACTGGGTCATCAGTGTGGTTTTTCCTGTTCCCCCCCAGGCTTATATTTGCGGTATGCCATATACGCACCGCATTATCTGTGGGGCCTGTCAAAGGTAGTTTAGCAGGGTTTAAATATAGTACTTTCATATAATCACCGCTTGGGAGGAGCTATCGGTCCATGTTATACCCAGGTTCATCACTGGGTCTGTACATGCCTTGGTTTATGGCTGCTAGGTGCGCTGCCTAATATTACTTGCGCACGTCTGGTACCCTATGCCACCTTCGTACCAGCCCCTTATCAACTTCTGTTTTGCAAAGAAGGGTGGTTTCCCATCCCTTTGAAGTTCTCTCTGCTCTTCTTCAATGGCCCTAAAATAGTCGGTTCAAATCGGGTGCAGTGTTTTTTGCAAAAAAAATAAAAAGCGCGGCAGAGACATCAACCGCAGGCTGTTGTTGCTGTAGCATGTAGTGCAGATGTCTCATTGCCTGTCATTGCTGGCAGTCACTGAAGCGCAAAGAGTTGGGTTCAACAGAGCTTTATGTTGGCACTCATCATGGGAGGCAGAGTCTCAGTGTGAACAGGTCCTTTGATGTTTGGAAAGAGCCCAAAACTTCAGGATTTCTCCTTTCTTCACAGAGCCAAACATGGGTCCGGTTCAAATGAATATTTTCACTTGAACCAGACGTCACATCCACACTTAAGGAGCTATCATACTCCCCTTGAAGAAGTCCCACCGGGACGAAGCTCGTCAGCTATCTATTGCATGCTGTGTTTTTATGAGCAAAGAATAAATAATAAAGAATTATTTTTTTAAAGAAGAACGACACCATGTTTATTTGAGAAGATATCATTTTGTTTATTTTATCAGTGGACTATGGACTATAATCTCAGTCACTTGATTATTTAAGTGTGAAGTTGAGTGCTGAACCACAACATATGCAATAAACGGGGCCTGTGTTTTCAGTTCACAAGGATTTAGTTTTGTTTTTTACATTCTTATCAAGAGATGAAAAGGCTACGCACTCTTATTTTACATGAATGAGCTATGCTACATAAACAAAATTCGAACATAAAACAATTGGGTTACATTAAACAAGATGAAACATAAAAGATCAATCGCAGTGGCATTGACATGTGACGACACATTGATATATCAAAATCATTAAAGTGTCATAACAACACTCCAAAAAACCCAGAATAAGTGGTCCATTAAAAGCATGCAAAAGGGAGTAAATTATTTTTAACCAGTTCAAAACTTTTTTTTTGAGGCTGAAGGGGATAGCTTTTGGCTACTCTGAGGAAGCCATACCCTCGCAAAACTATTATCTGGGTTCAAAGGTCATCAAATATGGGTAGGTTATGATCCATATAATTCCTTTCAGAAAGCCATTTGGGGATTGGAGTAAAACTCCAAGAGTTCAGCCCACCCCTACTTATAAGTAAATTAATTGTGTCAGTTGGGTAAACCAACTGTACCATGTTTTAGGGAGAGACCACAAGCAGTTTAATGCTGGTTGGCAGTCATAAAGTGTGCAGGGTCTTAAAGCCAACAAAAACAAATTCAGCAAAACAAAAGGGGTGAAGGGAAAAAGTTTGGGGTGATCCTGCTGAGAGGGCCAGGTTCGACGGCTCTCCTGTGGTGAGATGTGTATTGTTCCCAGGCAGTGGACAAAGAGTCCTGGGAGTGGGTAGGAGGACTCCTCGCTTGACAGGATGGCCTGGGGGTCAGTGACTAGCTGCTTCTTGAGCTTCAAAAGATGCCTACATTTGTCAATGTCACCTTGGCCTGCCCCCACCCCCCTTTTTCTCTATAGTGACAAAGGCACCAAACACAGTCGGGGTAGAGGAACTAACCAGAAATATTTTAGGGGGTGGGCAAATTCTTGCACTCCATCCACAGTCTGGGCATGAGCATGGACTCCACAGACCTCTCCTTAGAACACTCATGGACCTGTAAATACTCAGCAGAAGTACTAACCTGCTGGCTGAAACCTGAAGGAAGACTGGACCTGCTTGCCATCATCCCAAAACCACAGAAGCGATTTTACAGGTCAATTAGCAGACCCCTTGATGGAGCTACAAGGATACAACAAGTTCCACCGACCTTCCCCTGCAAATGTCCAGCTAACCAGTCCCAAATGAACCTGCCCTCAACCCTGCTGCTGGTCTCCGTCGCAGTGAGTGAAACATTTTGCCAACTTTCTAACTGGAGAAGTGATAGAGAGTGCATAGCCCTTGAAGCCACATTCAACAATGTTGAATCACTGGTCTGCTTTATTGAAGGAGATCTGACTTCCACAAAAGTATAAAAGTCTAAATGTAAAGGGTTTCATCCGGACTGATGTTGTTTAGCAACCAATTATGTTATAGCCTTCCTTTGCACAAGACTTAATATTTTGCCTGCTCAAAGCTATCCAGCCTTTATCGATGACCACATTGCGACCACGCTCTTCAGCAAACCGTTGTCTTCGGGCCACTACGGTTCCAGCTTGCAGCTTACCCCACCGAATCAGCAACAACCATTTTTTCTCCATAAACTTTTGTAAGTCCAAATGTAAACTTTCATGATCCATCTATCCTGCTGATGGTCTATTGTGATCAGCTTTAACTTTTGATTTTGGCGCAGTCTAGCACTGCCAGATAACCAGGGTTGGCACTTTGTGCTTTTTGTCCCTATGTGTAACTCCAGCCTTGTAAATTAATAGCTATGGTTCTACTTATTGCATTTTTACAACAATAATGTGGTAAAGAGCTAATTTCTGAGCAGTTCAAGAAATGTGTGGTGACTGAATGGAGAGGATTTAAAAGGAAAGGCTGTTCCAAACAGACCGTGTCAACTACTTCTAAATTGCCTATAATGCCAATCAAAAAGTGCAAACTGGGCAGTACCATGGAGGTATGTCAACAAAACATTTTGGTTATTTATAGCCAGGTAGTCCTGTCATGAATGCAAAGTTTCCATACTGCAGCAGGGATTGGGACCCAGAGCGTCCTGTGCAAAGGGATGACATGTCATATTGGTGGCCCCCAGAATGTGTAGAACGGTTTCATGTTTGATCACTTGAAGGTACTATAGAAGTAGTTTGAAACCCAATAATAAAGAGAATTTCTGTACTTATGACACAAATCTATAAGAGTATTAACTTAAAATATACATCCATAGATAGTCAGACAAGAAATGATCCTTTTCAGATGCCACAGAGGGTTGAAGGCACTGATAATAATTGGAAGGTGGGGGCAGGACAAACAACAGAGCACAGCTTAACACTATATTAGTTGGCATTTAACATGATTCAAGCTCTGTACAGCAGAAAGTGAGGTCCAGAGCTTCTTGATGTCATCAGCACTCAGGCTCTCAGTATTGTTTGTGTTAAGGTTAAGCCACCTGCTCTCAATTAAGTCCATGACCTCCACAGTAGACAGCTGAAATGAATGTGGGTTTCATACATGATCATATCTAAGCAGAGAGGGAGTACGGATGTTGTTTGCACAAGGCCCGGGCAGAGTTTGAAGTGTTTCTGCCCTGAGTCCTTCTGTCATCCTCCTGACTCTGAATAAGGAATCTGTCCAACACCTTTCTTACTCCTGACTCAAATGACAGTGATCGACCTGCAGTGCACATCTGTTGATGAACAAGAAGAAAAACATCAGAACATTTTTTGCACAGATTTGTGTTTGTTAACTAAACGGACTGGTCTGTTCTTTGAGGAGTGTGAATCAGAAAACAAAGGAGTGAACCCGACAAGCATATCTTGCTAAGTGGTCAAAGGGGAAGGGCCAATCAACTTCAGGAAAATGATCACCCATCAGGCCACAAACATTGTAAATCATCACAATCTAGCTTGCAAATGATAGTTGAACACCCTCCCTCAATGTCTGTCACCAAATAAATTACCATGCACAATCGCTCATATATCACTCATTGGTGCAATAGTTACCTATTCCAATCCAAGCATGGTGGTACACAATTATAGATCCTCTGATGCACGCAACACACATTGGCCAGTCTTGTAAATAAAATGTAATGAGGAAGTCCTGCTAAGGGATGAAAAAGGGATAGGCACAGGATAGAGGCAGGCATTGTCTCTCCAATGTCCTGAAGAGAAAGGTGGGGGGTGTCTTCCCTGCACACTGATCCAACTCCAATCTGGCCAATACATGTACCTTAAATGGTATGTCATAAGTCAGTAAGACAAATACAAACAAAATGTATATTGTTCCCCTAGCTATATCCAAATTATTTTTCAGAGCAAACAGTTTGGCAATAGAAAGTCCTATGGTGGCCCAGGCCTACTCAGCTAGGGAAGTTGAGTTCATCCTCTAACACACTAATACGGCCTGAGTCTGACCAAGCACCTTCATCCTCCTCTTGTCGTATTTCAGCTATGGTGTAATTCAGTGGTATAAAGTGTTAGTTCAAGAGACTGGTCCTTCTCACTGTGACAACTGTGCCAGGTGCACTGAACACACGCTTAGCAGACGCCCTCGCTACCGGACAAACCAGCTACTTTATTGCCACCCTGCTGAGTACTGACCATTGGTGCCTCTTCCCATGCCAATACACCTCTGTTGGTTCACCCACATAGTCCTGAGCCATCCACTGAATGGTCATTGGAACTTGCTCACCCTCTTTTGTCTTTACATCTGCACAGGACTTAAGCCCTGCTACTTGAAACCATACCATTGCAGAGGTAAGGACTGATGCTCCTAGGGTTGTTGCTGTTGCCAGTGTTCTTGTTGCTGGTTTTGGCTGCTGTGAGCTAACAGCACTGCCCTCTTTGGAAGTTGAAGGCTGCACCCCAGAGCTTCTGGTTATGAGCGGGCCTCTAAATTCCACTTGTCCTTCTTCCAGGTCGCTGACTTGCTCAGAAATTCCCATCTTGGACAGTGAAACATCGCCTTCGGAAAAAGGAATGAAAGTGGCCAGTAATTGTTTGTACTGTGGAACAAGAACTGTGGCACAAATGCAATGTTTGGATGACACAATGTCTCTTTTGCAACCTTGTATTATGAGCCAAGCAAAAGATGACATTCTCCACCACCTTTGTTTTTGACCTAACCCGCGTACATTTCAGGCACATGCTTTAGCTGTTCATGTAGCATATGCAACCACGGGATAGCTTGGCCCATCATACAGTCCTCCTTGCTAACTTCTCATGTGAAAACCTCAAATGGAAGCAGCATCTGTGTCAAGCATTTGACTAGGCCACATTTGTCCACCTCAATTATCGTGCCTTTCTCAGTTGTATCCCCTCTTTGCATGACATAATCATTGATCAGTCTGAACTGCTCTTACAGATGCTGCAACATGCAAAAGGTGGAGTTTGAACGTGTTGCCACACCGTGTATAAAGGCTTTAACTGGCATACTATTATCACGCTGACTGATCCTCAGCTGCTTTAGGGCTTTAAAAGAATGGCTGAAATTAATGCAGATTCTTCTGCAGGTGGATAGTAAGTTGCTGACTTGTAAGCATGGGCGGAAAATCCGTTTCGCTCGCGGATTTTGCGGATTTTCGGTAAATTCGCAATCCGCGAGATTCGCGAATCTCCCGCAAAATCCGCAAAAAATCCGCGAGCAGCGGATTTCATGGCTTGCTCGCACTGTTCGCGTGAGTTCGCGGCTTCCCAGTACAACTTCGCGCCCCGCGAATAAGCGCAAAATTGCAGAAATACGATCTTAGCAAAACTGAAACTACTTACCAGGTTCAAAAGTTCAGGCTCATCATTAGTAGCCATTTCCTGTAGTGCTTCCTGAGGGGCCCCTCCAGAGTTCAGTTGCCAGTTGCAACTATTATGTGACCCTGCTCTGAACCTCAGAATAGTTACACATATGCCACAAAGGTCCTGAATTACAGCTAAGGGAGACAAGCAGGAGCCAGGCTGGAGGTTCAAATCCATTAATCAGCCCCTAATTCATTATTGTCAGTTGGGGCAGGGCAGGTGTTGTAACTAATTTTGCAACAATGAAAGCACTTAGCAAGTGCAAAAGATCACTAATCAGGAAGCACTAAGGAAGCAGGTGCCAGCTAAAAAAATATTCTGTGACACATTAATCAGCCCCAAATTAATTCAGGTCACTTGAGGCAGGGAAGGTGTGCTTGCGTTGCCACAATAATGTACACTGACTGGACAACCAGAGGGTGCTGTGATGAAACAGAGGGTGGCATGGGTGGGCCAGAGGTTGGCATGAGTAGTCAGAGAGTGGCAGTGGTGACAGAGAGTGGCAGTGATGAAGAAGAGTGTCCCAAACAGGCTGGACACGTAGAAACAACAAGTTCGCGAAACTTGCGACCCGACAGGTAAGTTCGCGTTTTGCGAAATTGTACAAAACCCTCGCGAACTGGCAGAAACCCGCGCGAACACAAAAAAAAAATCCGCAAATTCGCGAGAATTCGCGGATTTTGCGGATTGCAAGTTCGCAAATCCGCAAAATTCGCGAACGCGAGATTCGCAAAATTCGCCCATGCTTACTGATTTGGTACAATGATGTTGATGCAGTTTGCCAAACACAGTGCCCTGAAATAGTCACCATCTGCTATGTCTTTAGCTATATTAATGCCATTGTCCGTGGCAACAAATCCAATGTTAAGCCCTCTATGTCACAGCCATTCAAAGACCTTGCTTTTAAAGGCTTCCAAGATGTTTGCAGATGTATTGGAATTCTCCAAGGCAAACATGGCTACTGTTATATGCTTTCAAGCACCATTACAAATGTAATCAGCGTCAAAACCTGAAGATATAATTTCTCTATCCCCCAAAGAAGAGATGCAGTGTGCAGTGATACACATATAATCAGTGGCTTGGCTACTGTTCCACATTTCTGTCTTCAGGTGGATAGTGTGAACAGCACTCTGCTGCAAAGCTTGTCAAACTAATTCCAGCACATTGTGATGGCGCACTGAAACAGGAACTCTGGCAAAACAGGTCTGGCTTGGAACTTCCCATTTCAGGCATAAGACCATCACAAATTCTAGAAAACCCACTCTTTCCACAAAAGAAAAAGGCAGGAGGCCCAACGCTAATATTTTAGCCAGCTTCCGGTTGTACAAACGTGCAGTTGGTAACATTTGTACTGCCCCTCCTTGATAAACATGGAAGTAATTGTAGCATGGAAGTTTTTCTTTTCTGGTGCCACTGACACAGGTGACTTCTGGAGAGAAGAAGGTGGTAGATTCAATGTGTGTCGCAGTCACTGTATGCTGTTGCTGTGGTGTCTCCATCTGATGCCAAGTCTTGTACCATTTTGACATTACTGATGTTGGCGATACTAGTGCACTGCTGGGGACAGGGTTGTTTTGCATAAAGATGTCACCCTCTTCTTCCTCGTCACCTTCGCTTTCTGCCATGATTGGAGCAGATTCTCTGCTCTCATCACCTTCACCAACCCCACCTGCAACAATTTGTTTATGGTGTGCCTCCCAGCAGATTGTGTGATGTTTTTTCATATGGGTCATTTGGCCTTCAGTACCATAGTGTGTACCAGGCTTACCTCGTTGAACACTTGCATGGCAAATGGAGCATATGGCAATGTTAGCCTCCTGCTTGCTAATTGTAACGAAGCCCCAAGCTGGATAGGTCAACTTATTTGTTGAGCCACTGGTGCCACTGCCAATGCCCAAAGAAGTGGAGGTAGGTTGGCATGTTGATGATTGCCTCTCTGCTGTGAGAACTTCTATTCAGCTGTATGCAGGTCACAGGGGACTTGCAAATATGGTGGCTGGCGGTGGTGGTATCAGTGCCACATTCCATGGAGCAGGTTGAGGAAGGTTAATGTCGGTCTCCTCTGGGGCTGAGATAGCATCCATGATGATGACTGGCTTATCAACCTCCTCTTCTTAAGTCATATCTCTAAGGCTTCCAATACCTTTCCTTTTACCTTGTCTCTCCTGGTGTGTCTCAGACTGAGGTGGGTTCCAATCCACATCCAGATCATCAGAAGGGGGCTTGGAGAAGATGGTAGAGTACCCTTCCTTTTTCTTTACCCGAGATCTGGAAGCCAATGGATCTTCTGAAAAGGGTGCTCTACTTGTTCAGCAAGAAGCTCAATCTCTTGATCTGCTCCTACTTCGGGAAGATCTCCTATTACTGGCTACAGCTGTTGTTGTCCACTTACCTGAGTTTCCGTCAAGGTTTGGGTACTATGCTTAAGAGACAAATCCAATTCAATGTCATTGCTCGTCGGCGTTGCGGTGATTGCAGTGGCTGCAACTATGCCAGATATGGGCTTGGGCAGGGAAGTAGATGCAGGGGTGTTGCTCCCAGCTTGATTCCAGGAGACCAGTGTGGCGGGCACACAATGTTGCCAAAAAAAGGTTTGGGCTGACACACCATTGATGGGTAGCGCTTCTTCTTACTGGCTACTTTTTTGGCAGCACGTTTCTTTGGGGCCATCCTGAAGCTGTAGTTGACAGTGGCACTTAGCTGCACAGATGAAGAGATTGGAGGACTGACGTCACATGTTAGTGTGTGGTCACGCATCACGTGTACAGGCCTTCTGTCTGGCAGTACTGTGGGTGATGTCTCTTCTCTTTTGCACCTAAAAGCAAAGAAGCAAGAAAAATATTAGTGAAACATGGCATTGTGGCAGTTTGAATGAGTACAGACAAGGACAATATAATTTAGTCTGTTTTTTTAAGTTATACATAAATAATTAACTATACAGCGTATCCATTCCAAAGTCATACCACACCATCATAGCATAATATTTCATTCACAATCAGAAACGATAATTTACAACAACATATGGATGTAACTGTTTGCTGTTTAAAGAAATGAAAATGTTAAAAAGAAAAAAGACTTATTGGGAAAAATATTGCCAAATGAAATACAAACTTAAAACACATTTTTGATGTACTAGAAGACTATAAGAAATCTACTGGGACATGGAAGGCAAGGAGGTGCAGGTGAAAAATGCCAAAAAAGCATATAATATAAAACACTGTTCATAATCATAATATACAATAAATTTACTATGAGTGACTAGGCCTCAAGCATATTATTAAACTGATGTCAGGGAAAAGTAGAAAACAAAAAAGGCATGCAGGTCGATGGCAAAAGCACACTGGATTGCAACACAAAATGGTCACTGCCACATGCTCAAACAACAACAACCAGCAAGGAGGCAGGGCCACAACAAAGAAAACATGCAGGCCTATGGCGAAAGCACACTGGCTGACCGCAAAAGTTGGGCACCAGTCACATGGTTAAACAATAATAGCAAGCAAGGAGGCATGGACAACAAAGAACACAGGCAGGCCTATGGCAAACAGCACACTGCCTGGCTACACAAAATGGCCACCCACCACATGGCTAAACAGCAAGCAAGGAGGCAAGGAAAACAAAGAACACATGCAGGCCTGTGGACACTGACGATACAAAATGACCCCTGGTCCCATGGCACTGGGACAAAGACAAATGGTGGTCTCCGGCAAACACACTGACACACTGGCCAGACAAAAGAGGCATGACAACGTTGAATAAAACAGCATCAATTCAGCAATGCTTAAAACAAAATTGAACTGAGCTGTAAAAGTTTACAATAATACAGATTTCCCAAAGCCATCATATACATAGTACCCATCCTATAACCTTTTTGCAGGAAAAACGTTAAATGCTACCAAATGAAATACATTTTTCAAATTAATCCAATGCCATCCCTGGCCTAAATGATGTGTCAATTGAACGGACATCACAAAAATAGTTGTTTCACACACCCATGGATAGTATTGGGCCTACTGGAAGGGTGGCCCTTTGGCAGACCAAGCCACATGGTGAAATACATGACTATTGCAAATTTATTTTTAAAAACATGAAGAAAATGTACTTTACTGTGCCACATTTTTCCTTTACAAAAGAAAAGTTGAATGCAAAAGACAACTAGGCCCCTATTGAAACTGCAGGCCACCCATCACAATAATTTTTTTAAATTGCATAAAAGTACACACAAATCTTGGTACATGCCCCCTATCAAACAAACAACACCCTTAGACAGCAGTTTTTGAACTTACTTGTCATATCACAAAAACAAAGTCCTTACAATGCTATATATCCAGCAAACAAAGAGTGTGAGCCCTCCATTTTCAAATCAAAATGAAAAGTGACCAGGGGATGCACAAACCACTCTGGGGAGCCTGCTGGACAGGAGCAGGAATTTGGAATCACTGAGTCACTTCTTCCTTGTTGAAAAAAAAGCTCCTCGCACCAAAAAACAACTTGAGCGGTCCGTTGGAGAAGAACATTAACTTAAAAACATCTTTTTGAGTAGATTTAGCTGCTTCTCAAGGAAAAAATCTGTTCGTTGATGCAGCCACAGTCGCTAGCACTCGCTCAGTGTCATAAAAAAAAAGGCACTGGATGTCACTGGCATGGCCTAAAGCCAGGCTAACAGCCATCAAATCTTGCGAGTGCTCATGGGCAGCCAGCAAATTTTGTGGGCACTCCCGAGCACCTGGCAAGATTCATCACGCTCGCGAGTACACACAAAATCATTACTCAAGCGCGCCAACAGAAAACAGTTCTGCCACAAGGCGGAAAGTGGAATTTATAGGGAGCTGGGAGCTCTCCGCATAGCCCGGAGTTCCCAAATTCCACAACTCCATGAGCGGAGCAAAATTTTACAACCAGGCCTAGTTTGTGCACATGGAAAAGTGTACACTTTTTGCCCATACGAGACAAGTTTGCAATAAATCAGAGATAGTAAAAAGATGATATGACCGCCAGGAGCTCCTGTGAATATCAAATGAAAGGTTTGGAAATTAATTGAATGGAGTGATGGAAACAACTTGGATTTCATTTTAGCAGAAGTACATGAATCATTCTGGTGCCATACCTCAAATGCTCACTGCAGCCAGCTGTCAACGTTGTAACGTCATTGGTGCTAAACGCATCTGATGAAAGCAGTTATATCAGAAGGATGGTGCCTTTGATGACAGTGGTGAATTCCAGATTCTCCAACACAGTAACAAGTAATAGCATAGTGTATTGGATAGGTCCAAACCCCATATGGACGCAGTTTAGACAACTATTAGTTTGAAAGTGATTCCAGAGCTATGATTCAGTGTTAGACTCAAGCAATTTTGAAAGGATTGAAGGAGTGAAATAGACCAGAAACTTAAATGATAACCAATGCACAGGGCCTTGAAAGTAACTCTTTGCCTAATAGGAACTAATAGGAAACCAGTGTAGCTTCCACATAGGTTCAGCAACCAAATATTGTTCAGGGATTTTAAGGAGTAGTCATGGGGCTGCATTTTGAAAGGTCTTTAGCCTATTTAGCACGTGCTTGTGGGCAATTAAGAACAGACTGTTACAATAGTCCATTCAGATAAGAGCAAGGGCAGTCACTAGCGTTTTCTGAAGTTGGAGGGAATTAAAGGAGGTACCTTCTTAATGAGCTTTAAGGTGTTAAAGGCCTTGTAGGCAACTGGATTAACTTGATCAGCGAGGCGTAGCTGGTTGATTAAATACAAAGGTGGCGGGCTTTGCTGACAGAGGATGGAAGTGAGCCCATATCCTGAGGCCACCAGGTGGGCGTCCAGAAGGATTAGTCAGACCCAAAGAGTAGGACCTCTGTCTTACCCGAGTTCAATTGGAGGCAATTATCTGCCATCCAGTGGTTTATGGCCTGCATTCATTTGCAGAAATTACATCCTGTTTCTAATTAATTGTTGGACTGGGAAACCATGATTTGTGTATCGTTGGTGTAGGAGGTGAGGTTAAAGTCAAACTACTTGATGAGTTCTGCAATAGGGGTAACATGTATGTTACACAGTGTAGGGTTGAATGATGACCCCTGTGAAACTCCACACGGAAGGGAGGAGTGATATACAGATTTCCCCAATTGAATTGTTCGTTCATGGACATGAAGAAAAGTTTCCAAGCCCTGCAAGTAACACTGATATTCTTTAGATGACCCAATAATCTGTCATGGTGTATGGTGTCAAATGCCTCTGACAGCCAGAAGTATCAAAGCGGCTTTGCTGCATTGAACAAGGGGTTTTCTTATTTCCTCTGTTGCCTTAATTAGAGCTGTCTCCATGCTATGCACGAATGGAAGCTAAACTGAGTTTCATCCAGATTAATATTGTCGGGATAAATTAAACTAGCTGAGAGTTAATTTCCTTCTCGATAAGTTTGGCATGCAAGGGGAGGTGTGATATAAGTCAGTAACTATTTGGCTCTGTTTGGTCAAGAGATTGTGTTTTTAGGAGAAGAAGAACTGCCTAACAGGGACAATAGCAGAGGGACACATGTGGTGGAAGATCCTGGTCAGAGTGGGTGCAAATTTCTCTGCAGTGGAGGTAGCTGGCTTTGGTGGACATGGTCTTCCGGAGATCCTGATTTTGAAGATTTGATCAGTTTGATAATTATTTCAGTTGAAGGAGGAGAAAAGTATTCAAAAGTGGGCCCCAGCGAGATGGAGTTGGGGGTAGTGCTAAGGTTGGAAAGCAGACTTCTGTGATTAGAAAAGGTACTATAAATATTGGATAGTTTCTGAAGGAAGACATTGGCTAAGGATTCCCAGAAAGATTGTTTGGCACTCATGGAGGATCCGGTTGGCTCTGTTGTGAGCTTGGTCACTGTGCAAAAAGAGTTCCCCAGAAGAGGGAGGGGCTGCTTTAATTTTATGGTGGAAGTATATGGTTTTTACAGTAAAGATCATGGCCTTATAGGTACTCAGACAGGTCTTGTACTTAATTCTTTCCTCTGTATTGTGGTGGAGACGCCACTTCTTTTCTTGCCTTCTACGACTTTGCTTTAAGGTGGTTCTCAGTTCTTCAGAGAACCATGGGGCTGTGGTCTTGTTTCTCTTGAGTTTGTTCACCTTGAAGGGAGCTCCCGTGCGAGCAGCTGAATCAACCCAATTGGTATTCTGGGTTACTATGTTATCTTACATACAAATATATGTTTTTGTCATATGTAGGAATAGATTTCAATGCTATCAGCATTATTCAGAGTGATTTGGATTGCTGGTCTTGTAAAGATGGAAACAGAGTCAATATCGGAACAATGTTAGAAAGAAGGTTGAAATCAATGATGTGTTACCTTACTTTAAGAATAAAGTATTTCCCATCATTTTGAAGAATGAGATGGATGTATCTCAATATTACAGGTGACACTTGGAAAAGCTGATGGAAATAAGAGAGAAATCCAGCATGCTTTGCATTCCAGCTTTTCCAGACATTCTTAAATAGGATTGTATGGAATACGCCCACTGGGAGCATATAGTGTACGGGCATGCTAGCACCAGCCTTTAAGCCAACTATAGGAGTGGAAGGGTAGAGGGATAAGGGAGTGTTATGTACTGCCCAGACACTGCCAGGGCCAGTATCACTAGAAACAAGGCAGTCCTGTGAGTTGGGACGGGGGCATATGGAAGAATAAACAAAAATTTGGTGTTCCAAATTCTTTTTGTTTCGTTTGAGCTTGTTCTTCAGGTAAAAAAGTCTATTGAGATATGGGCAAGAAACTTGTTTGAGTAAAAATTGTCTCCTGTGAAGTATTTTCTTTAGAAATTAATATCTTGCATGCAAAAAGCACACAGAATACTGCCATGCAAGATTTCAAGCAATTTTAGGAAATTCACGTAGGCGAAATTCAAGAATTACACACATTTTACAGCATAATTAAAATTTGTGGTGGGACAAATTATGCTCAGGAAGGAAAAAAAGGCATGTGAAACTGTTGAACTGCCAAGGATTTTTCTTACAAGTATTCTTGAATTCTGTGGTCCTCTACTTAATAATTACTCGCCCAGGGAATCCAGGGACCCACACTGAATCATTAATGGAATCCCAGACCCCCATTGAATCATTACCGGAATCCAGTGACCACGGCCAAAGCAATTTTAACGATTTGAACCACTAAAACAATAAAATTCAAATATATTATGATTAAAGTGAATGTATAAGATTTAGCAAAAACACCACCATATATTTGCTCCGCAAAGACTGGCTATTTTATTTGATTGTGTGCAAAATCATTCATTCTATACATTTGTTAATTGCTGTAATCTACGAATCAGAAGTTTGAATCCTGGCGTTGGCAACAAAAACTATAATTCTTCCATGATCAGTGTAGTGAATACCATTCTGTTGGCTAATGGAAATGCCTATTATTAACAGTACTTAGAGACAGCTAAACCCTGGTGAACCGTATGAAGCGCTATGTTAAAAAAAATTCTTAATAATATTCCATCATTGAGTATTACCATGCAAACCCATTTTCAGGTGCTGATAAGGATGTTGCTAGTGACTTCATGGATTAAGCTCTAGTTCATCAGATAGGTCTGATGAGGTTTTTATTCTACCTAGCAATTTTCCAAAGCCACATTTTGATGCCTAAGAATTTAGGGGCAAACGCTAGACCTAATTTATTAATTGTGTTGATTTATAGTAGTCCTATATAGCATGAACTAGACGCAGAGGGGTCAGAGTGCTTCACAACAAAGAAGAGATTTGGAGGGTATACCATATATGGATGTTCAGGTTAACAGTGTCATTGTAAAAACACACTATTGTTGATAATCACACATTATATTACAATATGATGTAGCATAGATATAAACAATACAAGATAGGCAGAGTATGTTCATCAATCCGTTTGTGATGTTTGGGCTGAAGGTAGCTTCTATAGGGATATGCCAGTTTCAGGATCCAGCTTACTCAAGTGCATTAGGGAAATGTATTACTGTTTCTAATATTGTGAGATATGATGCTCCTGGGTGAGAATGGTAAATGTCTCTTGTCCCCCTAGTTGGAAGTGTTGTATGAATAAGAGTGTTTTCAGTTTTATTTTGACTAGTTTGAGTGATTGTATATCCCTGATGTCCGAGGCAGTTGGGGTATTGTGGAATTAAACCGTTTCACGGCATTGGGCATCACTGTATTGCTTGTCATTTCCGGGCTCTAACGATCTTAAGCAGGAGGTTGTTTGTGCTTCTCATTGTGTGAAGTTGGCCTGCCATATTCTGTCCATTATTCTAGTGGGCACCTTACACCAGTCCAAACGACCCTTATTGATGGTAGGTTAAAGACAACCTCAACAGAAAGCTATCCTAGTCGTAGCTGTGGAGAGTAGACTTCAGGCTTAGCCTTGAAGGAATGTAAAGCAGATTGTTTTACCAGTCTATAATCTCGTGAATGAGCAAATGAAAGGAGGACCACACCAGGTATATATATAAAATATATGTATTTATTCTAAACACATCCCTCTAGTGTCTTTATAAGGCTAGAGGCAAAAGTACATACAGTAAATTAGCACAATATACGTTGAGCCATAGTGGAGTACTAAACCATATATTAAAAAGGTGGTATAAGTACCACAACTTACATACATAGAAGGTCTAGAGCCTTCAGAACCGCTGGTACCACCAGGAAGCACCCAAGGTAATGACACAGGGGACCCACGGGGGACGCATGCAGTGTCTAAACACAGCCGCAAATCACCATTAACTTCTATAGGGAAAGTCGCGGTTGGAAATGTAAAGATAAAGGACACTTCGAGGAGGACTTGGGACTAAACCTTTTATAGCTAGGAGGTTCTAGAGTCAACATCCACAGGAGCACCAGAGTACTCAAGTTACCTCACCCAGGGAAGCCGGGTGCATAGGTGTCTTTTCGTGTCAGGTTTCGTCGTCGTTTTCAATGGCGCTCTGCTGCAAAGTGCTGCTGCAGTTGAAGAGGAAAGTGTCTGGATGGATCTAAGCCTGGATTGGAGATGTGAAGAACCTGAAAGCAGAGGGGACAGAGTCTGGGTCACTTGCCAGTGACCAAGGGCACAATAGTCGAATGCCCACCGATGTCGAGTGATTTCAGGTGAAGGAGGTGAAGCTACACTCTTCAGCCACAAGGTCCCAGAGATGTCGACAACAATCAGGAGCTGGATTTGAGCTTTCCCACAAAGGATATCGAGTGCTGCGGTGTCGGTGCCGGGATTAGACCAAACAAGCCTTGGTAACACCCAACCCACTCAGAAAGCGGAGATAGACTTCGGTGCAGACCAGCAAGGTCTGAGAGACTCACCACTTGGTAGGGAGTCAGGGCATGTCTGGAGCAACCAGCGATGCCCAAGGAAAATCAGAATGGCTTTCATGGGGGCCCACCAGCCAACAGACCTGGGATCACAAAGGAGCCTCAAGTGGAAATACAAGAAGCAGGCTCACGGAACACCCGTAGAGTGTAGGCCCACAATCTTGGGTGCAGATGATGCTTGGGACTTGGGCTATAAGTAACCCTAAGAACAACTTCAGGAAACCTCAGGAAGTTAATGCACTTAGCAAATGTGCATGGTGTCCAAGAGTTCGAGTTCCACGTCACTCGTGAGGACTGCGGGTCTCAGCTTTGCTGAGGACTCATGTCGGCCTTTAAGAAGTCTGAAAATCCTCTTCCTGGGCTGTAAATACTTCAGAGTCCGGCAGGAGCTTCGGAGATGCAGACCAGCAAATGCTTTGTTGGTGCCTGTTTGAACAGGGGAGTCACTCCTTGACCCCAAGGGAGATTCTTCTGTCCTCTAATCATTAGTAGAGCATCGAAGTTCCAGGGCTGAGTTTCAGAGTATCGTCCAGGTGTAATCTAAAGTCCTTGCCAGGGGTCCCTTACTTATACTATGAAAAGGGGCTGGACATAGTCTGGGGACCCACCTATGAGAGGCTTTGGAAAGAGGGGTGGTTACACCCATTTCCTTTGTCCAGTTTCATGCCAGAGCAGGGGCTGAGTGCCCCTTCTGCCGGTATGAACTGGACTATGCACAGGGACAACAAATGTGCCCCCAGTGCAGACTTTATGGCACTCTCAGAGGGCCCACACCAGCCCCAATATACTAAAGCCTGTCTGGGAGGTGGTTACACCTCCCTGTGACAGGAAATCTATTGTCCAGGCCTCCCCTGCCGGAGTTTTGTCCAGCAGCATGAGGTCAGACGCGTATCTGTGGCTGTAGCATCCATTTTGTGATGGGGCTCGTTTAAACTAATACCGGGCAGAACATGTTTTGATGCAGTCATTCCAACATTAGCATTTACCGCAAGGTTATAGTGCACTTAAGAGTATATGGTCTGGCTGCATCACAGAACAGCCACAGAGAATAGATTACGAAAGCTGCAGAGGGGCCCTGCTCATGCCTGCCATTTGAGTGACTGATAGGTGTATATGTGTCAGTGATCAAAGGTAGATATAGGTTACCTATATCTTAGTAAGGGGTGCATGCACCACCTTACCCAGGCTGCAGTAGCAGACCTGTGGTGGCATATTGAAAGGTTTCCCAGGGGTGACATAATAAATGCTGCAGCCCCTGGTAGGCCTCTTGGGTACCTATGCCCTTAGTACCTAAGGTATCATATACCAGGGACTCACAGGGGTACACCAGTAATTAATATTATTATTTATTATTTATTGAGCTTGTAGAGCGCAACAGTTACCCAAAAAGGGTTTACTGGTGCTGGACAGGCAGAGTACTGGTAACCCTAGATAATACAGATAGACAGAGTTATCGGTTGAATAGCCAGGTCTTAAGGGCTTTGCGAAAGCGTGTGTAGATTGTTTCTTTGCGGATGTCAGGGAGGAGAGAGTTCCACAGTGTGGGGCCTAGGTATGGGAAAGATCTGCCACCCATCCTGGCGAGTTTTATTCTGGGTACAGTAAAGTTACCGTGAGATATAGATCGGAGGTGACGAGAGAGAGTATACGGACGTACAAGGTATTGTAGGTATTGTGGGGCTGTGCCCATTTTGATTTTGAACATGTAGCTCAGGGTTTTGAATTTGATACGACTCTCTACCCTGAGCCAATGTAGGTCGCGAAGATGTCCGGAGATGTGGGCGGTTTTGGGAGTTTTGCACAATAGTCTTGCGGCAGAGTTTTGAACCAATTGCAGTCGTCTAGTCACTGCCTTGTTAGCGCCCAAGTAAAGGACATTTCCGTAGTCCAGCCGGGATGTGATAAGGGCATGGACTACAGATTTTTGGGTATTATTTGGCAACATCCAGATGATTTTCCTAAGCCAAAGCAAGATTGTAACCAGACTGGAGTGTACCTAAAGTACATGCAATCATTTTAGAGAGGAAACAGGTAGGCTGGGGTCCTGGTTAGCAGGGATCCAGCCACGACTAAAGTCAAAAAACAGTGAAACACCAGCAAAAAGTGGGGGTAACCATAGTAAGCAGATCCTACACTCATCTGACGTTGACCACTCAAAACACAATGTGCATTATTAGTTTGCTGTGTCCTCAGAACTGTTTTATGGGTGATGTAGGGTAGTTTGAAAGTTTTCCTTGATTTGATGGAAAGAAAAGTTAATGAGATGAAGATAAGTGAATTATTTTGTTCTCATAACTAGTCTTCCAGCACCATGGAGGATTGATATAATAAGTAGAAGGTTCCAGTAGTTCCTTCTCGATTTGACTAGTGCCTGGATCCTGTGTTTGTAGTCAGGTCTGTGTGAAATGTTTGATACCTATGATGAATCAATGCTGGAACTTATCTCCTTTCAGAATATTGTTGATGTGCGCCTGAAGGATAAGATGTTTGCCAAGACTAAATTGCAATGGTTTTGTGGAGTTGACTATAGTGGAGTTGGTTCCATGATGAAATATCGATTACAAAAACACCGACCTACACAAATATCGTTGCAAAAACATTGTCTACAAAAATATCGTCACCATATACTTAAACAAGGATTTACACAAATAGCGATATTTTTTTATCGACTACATTAATATCGTTTACAATTAGATCGAGTACATAAATATCGACTACTACATTATCGATAATCCTTGAAATAACATTACCATCTACACAAATATCGATAACACAATTATCGACTAACTTACTACCTAATTAAATATACTAAAAATATCGACTTTTTTTCTATAACCTTAAATACACAATACCCTAAACAAATTTAATATTTTATCATTATTAAATTGGAAATAGTGCTTTAAAAACATATATAAATATACCGTATATATAATAAATGTATATATAATATATATATATTTTTTGAAAACCTTTATTGTGCAAGCAGAAGCGTACAAATACGGGCCTACAACCAATCAGGCCGGCCACGACACAATATGAGCGCACGAAATCAGCATTGAAATTCTCCAGCAGTTTCTCAGCAGTATATAAACAATCAGTCAACATTAAAAGGTCCGTTATAACCGCTAGGAGCAGGATAAAAGAAGGTTAATTTTGTGATATAATAGGAAGTATAGCAGGATCAGTTGCGACTGTTGACATCTGAATTCCTATGCCGGGCAGTTGGTAAAGCATCAATACAAAGGAGCAGTGAGAAGCGGAATTAATAGCAGCAATTGGCAAAGTCAACACATAGTCGCGCCGTTTCAAATCAGTTCCCACCGCCGCCCACCATCCACCCGTCACCACCTGAGTGTGTGCTGATACAAATTAAAGGAGTCAGAGCAGCAACGCAAAGATATCCATCCACTATACTAACCCAAATAAAGGAAAAAAGAGGGGAAGGGTAGAAAAAGGGAATATTAAAAACAGGAAAGAAAGAACGCAGCGCCGCAGTACGCGCCCCATGGCGAGTAAAGCACACAATACTACAGACCCACAGTCGGGGTCGAGGCAAGTAAGACATGTAAATGTGCTATCATTATCATTGACGTGAGGAAGTCATATCCTACACTGCCAGCTAACACCCCATGGAGGACGCGCGCGGACATAGCGATAAAGGGATACAAAAGAGCCATAGAACTAAGAAAAAACAAACAACATACAGACCCCATCCCACCCACACCACCCTGCACCCCTGCAGAAGGCTACGGCCTACCCCCCCAGCAGCGTGCCTGTCGCCCTAAGTAGAACCCGAAATACAGAAGAATCAGAAAGTAAGAAAAGAACACTACAGACAAAAAGAGGAAGGAAGGGGGGAAGAAAAAACCAGTAGGAGAGGAGATATGCAATCGAACATTCAACTCCCACCCCCCGCCTTAACACAGCTAAAACCCACATCGAAACGAGATCGATACAAACTCAAGTATCAGGAACATGAAGAGGAATCGGTCATATTGTTACAGCTGCGAGCAGTCCTCATCTCCATACATTAATTAGCAGTCCACCGAGGCAATTCTGTCTCACCCCTGTCCTCTCCTGATCATAACTTTAGTACACAATAAAGTAGAATACAGCAAGCAGTTAGTCATGGAGTGTACATAGGATCGGAACAAGGCAGGCCAAGGGTGCAAAACAGGGGAACCCATTCTCGAGCAGCAATGCAAACAATGGCGGCAGCGGACCAAATTGTCAAAGAGCAACATCAGGAGCAGCAAACAGCGTGGGAGCGGTCCCGCCGACCAAAGGGGCGAGGTGCCCCCCACGGGACAGCTGTGGGACCCCACCAAAGCAGTTCGAGTCAAACAGCCGCCGAGCTCCCCAGCCAGACTGACCTGGACGGGCCCCGGCATGGGGCCCTCACCCACGTCCGCCACAATCAAAACATCCTGGAGACTCAAGGCAGCAGACATATGATCTCCCAGGTGAACGGCGGCAGCACTCCCTGCAACAGCCGGGAGAGGCAAGTCAGCACACTCCCTCAGTCGGGCCGCATTCATGAGGGACGGCCCAACAGGCCCGGCGGCAGAACCGCTATCTTGCACAGCTGCGTCAAAGGCCATGGTCTCGCGCCAAGAACATAGGGCAGCGAAGACATCGCCAATCGTGGGCTCACTCCCACAATCTCCAGCCATCGTGCATTTCGACAGACCAGATTCGCCGCCCCCAACAGGTCCGAGACCCAGGGCGCAGGCCGCCATTTTGTCAATGCAACAAGGACGCTCCGTTCCTCAACCCCGGACCGGGCCGTTGAACAAGGCCCAGCGGAGTCTCGTTGGGTCCCGCTAATGGCAATCTTGGTGCAGAAGGATGGGCCGCCAAGAAACAAGGGGTAGCCGGCGCCACCGTCTCATGGGCGCCGCCCGCCGATTCCGGGCGAAGGGCTTCAAGATAGCCGGACAGGACAACAAAGGGGGGACAAGCCTCCTGTACGGTCTACCCCCATACGAGGCAGGCCGCGCCCCGCAACAGAGCCCCCGGGCCACCAGACCGGGCCCGGTCAGTCGCCAACGGTACAACCGCACAATGGCCTCTTCAGTCGACCCCCCTCCTCCACCGGGGGCCGGCGTCGACACCCCGCTACTGTGGAATTTTAGTTTGCAATCTAAACATCATCTGCGCCAGCTTGTCATCCACGTACGACATGCACAGCAGCCATTTTAGGTATCATGGTCTCCCTGTCCACGATCGATCGCCAGCGCACCCCTCTGACCCAGCAAGCATCCTCCGCGCACCCTGGCTCCCCTCCCTCCTCCTCATGAGCATAACCCTTCTGCATGACCCTGTCCTTGGGAGTCACACCAGCGCCTGACCAGCACCTCCTCTCTTCCTATGAATGCCCCTCTGTTGATAAACCTTCCCTCAGCTCGATTGTCCACGCGGCATGAATACCACTCCTTTGATGACCCCTTCCTCCGTGTCCAGCTGTCCACACAGGTCCGAGGCCATCGCCTAAGCCGGAAGATATCATTCACTGCCCCTTATTGTATGAGGTCGCTCTCCTTCAAAGGACCCTCTATTGATCCAGGCCTCCCCACCCCCTGTGATATGATCAGGCGCACACATCCTAAGACTCGACAGAACACTCAGCTGCGTGATGACCCCCTCCTCTTATCAGCAGGTTGAGGACCTCTATTGTGGGGATACATGGGGGTGGGATTGACACGAGAATTACAGGGACGTCTTTTCCTTTATGTCACAATGTTCTGATTGTAATAAAGAAAGGTCACATGCCATAAACCAGTGTATAAGAGGCCAGGCCTCCGAGAGGCTGTTAGAGCACCTCGAGACGATACCTTGTTGTCTGATCTGATGTGTTCTGCTCCGTCGGAATAAAACTTCTGTTTCCTGCCTTCTGGTCTCCGGCGCCTGCCTCATTGCTTGGTAAACTTGAATGGTACAAGGGCGGTTAGCGCCGGGCAAATCTTGAGAAAGGTCCTAGCCCTACCTTTTTCCACAATTGGCGTCCCAAAGCGTGGGGCCCATCAGCGACACGTGGATCCAGTGGGAGAGGTCCCGACGACAGAGTGAACGACTGCAACGATCGGGAAGAGCTCGTGTCCGATAGACCCTCGTCTGACAGCCGATCATCCGACCTTCACTAGTTCTGAACAGACCTCTCTCGAGTGATCTACGGTCCTGACTGGGAACCATCAGGAGTGCCACGGGCATCACGAAGGAGAGAGGACGATCGGGCGCTGGATCCAGAGGACAGGAAACCGTCCATGCGGTCCGGGTAAGGTCGTGTAAACACGACGAGTTGAGAAAAGATTGTTTTGTTTGGATAATACTAGTATTACGCTTTGTTGAAACCTCTGGAGATTCGCTGTCTGCAAACGGAGAAAACAACAGGCTCTCTCTTTGCAAACAGTGAAGGATAGGTAACGCAGACTTTTGTCCCCGTTGTAATCCGTCGTGCCTATCTTCCTCCCCCACTGTTTCCCGAACTGTCGTTCGTGGATTATTGTCTGGAGATTCTTTTTCTGCAAACAGGGAAGAACAAGGTCTCTCTTTGCAGGGAGAGAAAGAGTGGGTAACGATAACTTTTCGTGCCCACTTATTCTCCCCACTGATTGTTTTGATTGACCGATTGTTCGGTATTGGTTCGTTTGAGGTATTCACCGCCGGCAAACAACGGAGAATAGAAATATTCTGTCTAGTCTTTGCCCGCCGTGATAAGATAGGTAGTGCAGACTTTTGTCCCCGTTGTAATCCGTCATGCCTATCTTCTCCCCACTGGTTGGTAGCCTGTTTAGCCCGGACCGCTTATTAGAGATGAACCATCCAGCTCCACTGGAGGGCACCCCTAATAAGGACATGTTCACTAAGTATGGACTAGTCGCTATAGCTTACACTAAACTATGGCATAAATATACAAAAAAGAACCCTGAAAGTCAGTGGCCACTGATAGGTTCCTTTAATGAAAATAAAATAAAAACATTAGAAATAGCGCTCCAGAAGAATAAGACCACGCCCACTATGCTCGACAGTATCGGCATGTGGCGCAAAGAAACAGAACAACGAAAGAAAAGAGAAGAAGCAAAAATAGGGAAAGAATTACGAAAGGCAGCCCACCTAGCCGCAAAGCAACTAGAAGAGGAAATAAAAGAAAGAAAAGAAGCTACACAAAACCAAGAATCAGGGTCGACAGGCCAATGTCCTGTTAGGACCCCCTCTGTGCTCTACCCTGAATTGCCCTCCAAACAACGGGCAAACGATGAGTTACTGCTAGGTCCCCCAATCATCTACATGCCCCCTCCATATGCTCCCAGCCAACAAAGCCTGCAAGCCCCAAGTGTGAGTGAAAGTGACCCTAGCACTAGTGCACCAGCCCTCACGGCCTCTGCACCAGCCACATTAACAACTTCGTCAGACGATCCCGAGGCTAGCAAACAATCACCAGCCAGACTAAATAGGTTGAGCAAAGACGAGCGGGATGGGATCGACAAAATAGCAAAGACATTAGTTGAACGAAGGGAGAGCGAAGATTATACAATGAGCGTATATAATTCACATGCCGACAGCCACAGACGGCATTTCATCTTGCGATTCAGCTACTACACCCTGAACGCATATGAAGATAGGTATCAAAGTAAGGGTCCCGCTAAACTAACAACGCTGTATAGGAAGATTGATGTTGGAGATGGGACTGAACGTGAGGCAACGGAGCTCTTCATGCAGATGCTTGAGGTCTTCCGCCACCTCACGGAACAAAAACCAGAAACCAAGGTTACAGTCCCTGAAACAACCTCAGTAGCAGTAGCCAATACTATGATGCCCATCAGAGAAGCGGCCCCTTACTGGATCCCGCCACGGGGCCAGGGAACAAGCGATGATATTAATAATGAAAATGCAAAAGGGAGGGTTGTGTACAATTGGGTTTACCAACCATGGGACCGACAAGATATCCTAACCTTCAAACAAACCCTGCCCGATTTAAGAAAGAACCCGACGGCATTTTATACCGAATTAGGCACAGCCTTGGGTTCGACAATAATGACTTTAGCGGACATTGACTTGTTCTTTGGGTTATGCCTGCCAGCTGATGTGTGGAAGCAAATCCGGAAGGCTGACCACACGGATCTGTTTGGACATACCTGGGACCAACTCGGTAAACTAGATAGACAGCGAGAGCCAGGAAGGAAACCAGTGAAGGACATACTGGAACTCTCAGACAAACTAGTCCAGAAATTAAAGACACTGATCCCAGAAAGAAAGGTAGATTGGTCGATAGTCACGGCCTGTCGACAGAAACCCCAGGAAGATGTGTCAGAATACTTCTCCCGATTCGAGACAGTGTTCTCCGACTACAGTGGCCAAGACATGACCACCGCAACCGGACAACACCTGTTTGTACAAAATTATGTAAAGGGCCTAACACAAGAAGTCTCCCAAAAACTGCAGACGAGTGAGAGTAGTTGGGGGGCCTCCAAACCCGCAGCTATCCTTCAGATGGCTCAGTATTACGAGCACCAAAAGAATGAGAATGATAGGGCGTCCGAGAAAAAGAAGAAAGATTTAAAGGAAAGGGTAATGATAGCCCAGATACAGGGTATAGCGGTAGGACGGGAACACCAAAGGGGGAACTACCAATCAACCACCCCCAGAGATCTACCTTCTAAAGATCACACCCCAGCACCCCACACTGGACGTAGAGACATTAGCAATGACCAATGCGCCTTCTGCAAAGGGTTCGGCCATTGGAAATCCCAGTGTCCGGTTCTGCTAGAGATGAATAGAAATAGGGATTCCAGGGATGTGGCAGGTGGTCCGAGGAATAGAGTACAGGGACGAGGGCACCCCAACGACACCAACAATGACAGATCAGGGAGACTGAACACATTTGACCGTCCCCGACAGAACCAATATCAGCTATCCGAAGGTGAAAATGCCCCCGATTTTGCATAGGACTGCCGGGGGCAAGGGAGGGATCCAGTCGAACTCTGTGTTGACCAGCAAGGTCCTTATGTCACCGCTAAGGTCCTGGGTACAGAGTCTCCATTCTTGGTAGACACTGGGGCGACACGTAGTGTGTTATCAAAATGACTGATTCCAAGGGCACCCTTGTCTGGCTCACACATAACGTCAATAGGTTTTGATGGAACGCCCTCCACTAACCCCCTGTCCGTACCTATTATCTTTGACCTGGAAAACAACACCACTGACGCGACATTCCTGCTTTCCTCCAACTCCCCTGACGCCATTATGGGCATTGACTTACTGAAACATTTTCGAGCTACCATTAGGTGTTCCCCAGATGGAATACGAGTCATCCTGTACGACAACCCAGACATGCCCAGATCCCGTCCCCCACGACACATGTGCTCCATAACTGACGCTGACCTGTCCCTGCTTGACACCCTGCCTCCGTACCTGTGGGCCAAAAATGACTCTGATGTGGGGCGAATGATGATTGATCCTATTCACATAACTGTACGACAGGACGCTATGCTCCCGAAACTCCCACAATATCGGATATCGCCAGAGGGTGAGAAGGCACTGGTAGCGATCATTCAGTCTCTGGTAGATGCAGGAGTGGTTGAAGAGGTGGTTAGCAACGTCTGCAACAGCCCAATCCTACCTATTGTTAAGAAGCAAGGTGAAGGAGATGAGAAAGCGTACCGCTTCATCATCGACTTGCGAGAGATTAACAAAGTGGTTGTACCCCAATATCCTGTAGTCTCCGATATCACCACCATTCTGACCCTCATCCCGTCCACTGCCACCACCTTCACTGTTATCGACCTTAAGAACGCGTTTTTCTCTATCCCCATTCATCCAGACAGCCGTTATCTCTTCGGCTTCACTTTAAAATCCCGCTCGTACCGATTTTGTAGAGCTCCCCAGGGGTACACTGAAAGTCCCAGCATTTACAGCCAGGCCCTCAAAAGACAGCTGGATGCCTTCCAGCTACCAGAGGGAGTGGTGTTGATCCAATATGTCGACGATATCCTTTTGGCGGCCGACACCACCCCGCTTGCAACGACAGCCACCATCCAACTCCTACACTTTCTTGCAGAAAATGGCCATAAAGTCTCCAAAAAGAAGTTACAGTTCTGCCAGCCACAAGTGACATACCTAGGCCATCTTCTGTCCAAAGAAGGGAGGAAACTTACACCCGACCGAATCCAAACCATCCTAGACACCCCCATCCCAAAAACACAAAAGCAGGTCCGCTCTTTGGTTGGCCTAACCTCTTTTTGCAGACAGTGGTTGCCTAATTACAGCCTCATTGTGAAACCATTACTTGCCCTGCTGACCAAAGATGTCCCCTCCCTTCCTTGGACCACTGAGTGTCAAGCCTCCTTTAAGGAATTACGGGATGCACTCTGCTCAGCACCCGTCCTCGGAACGCCGGATTACTCCAAACCCTTCTCCCTCTTCACCCACGAAAGGGAGGGATGTGCATTGTCTGTCCTAACTCAATCAATTGGTCCTAAGCAGCGCCCTTGTGCCTACTTCTCCGCCACTCTTGATCCTGTAGCCAGAGCCTTACCTGCCTGCCTTCGAGCGGTAGCTGCCGCTGCTGTCTCTATCCGCCAGAGCGAAGGAATCGTACTTTCAAACTCCCTCACTGTGCTAGTACCCCATGCAGTCGACACCCTTTTGAACCAGACAAAAACCCAACACCTGACTAGCGCACGACTGACAGGGTACGAGTTGACTCTGCTTGCACCCCACATCACACTAAAGAGATGCACGACTTTGAATCCTGCCACATTGTTACCCCTGCCTGAAAATGACCCCGACATTCCTCCCATCCACGACTGTGTGACCCTCACGGACGAACAAACTAGGAGTAGGGTTGACCTCCGAGACACTGCTTTTACTGACCCCGATGGAGAGCTATGGGTAGACGGCTCATGCATCAAACTCCCAGATGGCACCACTTCCGCTGCCTATGCAGTAACGACAGCCCGAACAGTAGTCGAGACAGCCTGCATCACACAACGATCTGCCCAGGCAGCAGAACAGATAGCCCTCACACGAGCATGCATCATAGCCGCAGGGACCACCGCGAACGTATATACGGACAGCCAGTATGCCTTCGGAGTGGTCCACCATTTTGGGCTCCTGTGGAGGGAGAGGGGATTCCTGACGTCCCACGGCACCCCAATCCTCCACGGAGATCTAGTTTCCGCTCTGATTGAAGCAGTTCTCCTCCCCAAACGATTAGCGGTGATCAAATGTCAGGCACACAAAAGGGTGACAGACTTAGTCGGACAAGGGAATGCATTAGCCGACGTTACTGCACGAACCACTGCTGAGAATAGGACAGTGACACGCATGTATGTGACCAGGTCACAAGCAGAAGCATGGAGTGACACGAGGGTAATGATCAGAGACATACAGTCGGCCAGCACCCCTCACGAGCTGACCAAGTGGGCAAGGGTGGGTTTGAAGGATGAAGAGGGCTGCTGGCGAACGAAGGATGCAAACAAGTGGTTGCTGCCCGACTCATATCTGATCCCCATACTGACGATGGCACACTCCCCCGCACACATAGGATCTGCACCCATGATCGAACTCATTTCCAAAGTCTGGCACAACGACAAAATCCCTGACTCAGCCAGACGCCTAGTTCAGCAGTGCCTTATCTGTCTGCAACACAACCCCGGGAAAGGAACTGTAGTACCCCGGGGAGGGTTCGGGACCCCCAACCACCCCTTTGAGGTCCTTCAGATGGACTACATCCAACTAGAGAGATGCCAAAGCCTGAAGTATGTACTAATCATCGTGTGTGCCTTCAGCAAATGGGTAGAGGCCTATCCAACCCGTGACAACACTGCCATGACTACTGCCAAAGTACTACTGAAGGAATTCTTCCCTCGCTATGGCCTTTGTCGAATTTTATGGAGCGACAATGGCCCCCACTTCATAGCTGAGGTTATCCAACTAATCCTAAAGGGGTTGGGGGTGAAGCAAAGGTTTCATGCGGTCTTCCACCCCCAATCCGCCGGTCTGGTGGAACGCCATAATGCCACACTGAAGCTGAAATTGGCAAAAATAGTGGCCACCACTGGACTTAACTGGCCGGATGCCCTCCCACTGGCTTTGTTATCGATGCGCTCCACTCCCACCAAGCACCATTTGACCCCTTACGAGGTCGTGTTTGGGCGACCGATGAATCTCTGGACTGCTCCCAAACCGACCTCCATTCATGACGTCCCAGACGTCCTACTATCTGATTATTTGTGCAAGTTAACTAAAACATTGTCTGTCATTCATCAACAGGTGCAGCAGGCCATCCCCGATGCCTCCAGGGGCCCCGGCCATGACATCCAACCGGGAGATTTCGTGTTGATACGAAATTTCCAGCGGACCAAGAGTCTGGAACCACGGTGGACGGGCCCCTGGCAAGTGCTGATTACCACCCGAACGGCGCTTCGAGTGGAGGGGAAGAAGCACTGGCTGCACGCACATCATTGCCGGAAGGTCTCTGCAAACCTGGCCACGACAGAAAACGTCAGCGCCCAAGAAGAGCTCCTGAGCAAAGACCGACTGATATTGGACTGTTATCCCAATACTGAGGCACTCGAACTTGCAAAATTCTCTGATCCCACTGTGCCATCCAGAGAAGGGTATTTCCTGCGTCGAAAGGAGGGAGTTTCGGCTAAGTAGGCCACGGACTAAGTTAAATCTCAGAACGGTGACCTAAACACAATCAAGGGTTACCGGGAGAGAAGCTAAACGAAGTCTGTGGTTCTGCCCACTACCGAGCCCCTTGAAGGTGATGGAAGCGCCAGATAAGAAGATGATGGAAGCGCCAGATAAGAAGATGATGGAAGCAACAGGGAATACCCAGTATAGAAATCCAAAGACTGACAACTTGCACAAATCAAAGACAATCGCACTCTTCATTGTCTTCCTCTTCTGCCTCCTCCTCATGACCTCCTTCTGGATTCTGGAGGAAAGCACACGTCCCACAAGGCACTACTACCTACTGCACAACCGACACCCCTGAAAGAGCATCACCTAATCTCCCTGTCGCCTCAGCTCCGAGAAAGGCGCAGGGAATTCTGGAACAATTCCTTCGTGCAACTGTTGCACCAACACAACCTTGCTGCAAATGCTACGAACTGTTGGATCTGCGGGTTGCTCCCGCATGCCACTGGACACTCCATCCCCTTCATCCCTTCACCCTTCTCAGTTCACGGCTCTTGCCTCGCCTGGTTGATACTCATGCAAGAGAGCCACAAGGACAACGCCACCTCCAGCCGGACAGTGTCGCACTTCTACTCCGGGTTCTGGCTGAACAAAACCGAAAAGACCTCCGTTGCTCTGTGTCCTGCGCTCACGGGCCCCACCTTCCTTAAAGACATTCCTGCCAAAGAACGAGTCGAAGTACAGGTGCTCCACAATCCAGCCAGGACCACCTTCTCTCATCTGCAAAAACAAACTACCGCTACTCTGACTGTGGCCCTGTCTGTTATCAATGTCACAGGTCTCGTGTGTCTCGAAGGCCATGGAACGCAGCTAGTGGGTCACAGCGCCTGCCGAATCACCAGAACATTGGACTCAGCTGACCCCCCTTCCTTTGTTGCTTCTCCGAATATGTACTTTGTGTGTGGCACCAAAGCTTACACCTGGCTCCCGAGAGGTTGGAAAGGCGCCTGTTACATTGCCTTCGTTCTTCCACCCACGTATGTAGCCCCTGCCAACCACCACCGGCAGAGGCGTGCAGATGACATTGGACAAGCCGACTCCACCGGAGCACAGTTCCTTGATGCAGCAAAGGGACTTGTTCCCCTGTGGGGCCCAATGGCAAACAGCCGTGCTATCCGACACCTGACCCAGGCAGTGGAAACAACGATCAACATCACGGCTGGCATCCTCGCCAACAACACTGCGGAGCTTCAGGCGGTCCGCCTTGTGACCCTTCAAAACCGTCTTGTCCTAGACGTGGTCCTAGCCGACCGAGGAGGAGCATGCCGCATCATCGGATCCAGCTGCTGCACCTACGTGCCAGACAACTCGCCTTCAGTCTACAAAGCCATTGAACACCTCCACAGACTTTCCTCAGAGGTTCACCAAGAACAAGAAGGATGGTCGCTTGGGAGCTGGTTTTGGGACACTTTGAAGAACTGGGGTTGGAAGTTGTTTTCCTTCGTGCTGATACCTGTTGTGATATTATGTGGGTGTTGCTTAGGTATCCAATGTCTGCCACCTTTGTGCGGCCTTGTTTCTAACTGTATGTGCCCAAAGACTTTGGACTTCCGAAATGAGCACATGAGCCCCCTCTATGAAGTAGAAATACGTGGCCTTATGGGGATAAATCCAAACTGACAAGTTGGCGAGACATGTTAAAAGGGAGGACTGTGGAATTTTAGTTTGCAATCTAAACATCATCTGCGCCAGCTTGTCATCCACGTACGACATGCACAGCAGCCATTTTAGGTATCATGGTCTCCCTGTCCACGATCGATCGCCAGCGCGCCCCTCTGACCCAGCAAGCATCCTCCGCGCACCCTGGCTCCCCTCCCTCCTCCTCATGAGCATAACCCTTCTGCATGACCCTGTCCTTGGGAGTCACACCAGCGCCTGACCAGCACCTCCTCTCTTCCTATGAATGGCCCTCTGTCGATAAACCTTCCCTCAGCTCGATTGTCCACGCGGCATGAATACCACTCCTTTGATGACCCCTTCCTCCGTGTCCAGCTGTCCACACAGGTCCGAGGCCATCGCCTAAGCCGGAAGATATCATTCACTGCCCCTTATTGTATGAGGTCGCTCTCCTTCAAAGGACCCTCTATTGATCCAGGCCTCCCCACCCCCTGTGATATGATCAGGCGCACACATCCTAAGACTCGACAGAACACTCAGCTGCGTGATGACCCCCTCCTCTTATCAGCAGGTTGAGGACCTCTATTGTGGGGATACATGGGGGTGGGATTGACACGAGAATTACAGGGACGTCTTTTCCTTTATGTCACAATGTTCTGATTGTAATAAAGAAAGGTCACATGCCATAAACCAGTGTATAAGAGGCCAGGCCTCCGAGAGGCTGTTAGAGCACCTCGAGACGATACCTTGTTGTCTGATCTGATGTGTTCTGCTCCGTCGGAATAAAACTTCTGTTTCCTGCCTTCTGGTCTCCGGCGCCTGCCTCATTGCTTGGTAAACTTGAATGGTACAAGGGCGGTTAGCGCCGGGCAAATCTTGAGAAAGGTCCTAGCCCTACCTTTTTCCACACTCCGGCCGACCGTCGCAGGCGAGTCCCCGGCCTGCACGCCACGGAGGCTCCGGAACAAACAAGGGCACAGCCCAAGATCCGCGGCACCCAGGAGCCCCGGGGACAAACGGTGAGTGCGAGCAGTGTTTCACCTTCCCATATTTTGTCGAATGTGTCTCCTCGGGGCAGGATGAGGTACAGGATATGCGTTTCAGGCAGGAAGGTTGACGGAGCCGAGCTACAGTACGGCCATCACAGTCGCGAGCTTGGCTCCTCCCCCCATATATATAATATTTTTAAATACTCTAATTAATATAAACGTACTTAATACATCTAATACACTCATTTTCGAATACTTTTATTAACACTTCACATATTTTAACAATTTTAAAATTATAAACTATTAATATTAAACGCATACAAAACATATTTAAATATATACTAGAACGAAATCATTAATAAAACAGCCTCATTTAAAAATAACGGTTTTCAAATTCAAACTAACGTTCTCATCCAATGAATTTAAAATACATGTAATTTAACCAATCAAAATGAACAATTACTTAACTCAGTACTATAAAAACAATTACATACTTAACTAAAATTACCATTTTTGGCCCAAACTTGGAGAAAAATGGTTACTTTGCTGAAGAGAAGAGAATACACACCTACAACAACTACTACAACACAGTCTACTACAACTCAAGTAAGTGAACTCCCATTTTATGTTATATAAAAACCTCACGAAAATTAGCTAGACTCCCTATACTAAATAAATGCATTTTTTTAAAAATAGAACTAAAACATCCTATCAACAACAGCCACAATAAATAAATGTACGAAAATATGAACTGCCTTATCAATGCCTACATAGAAAAGTTGTAAATAAATAAGAATATAGCAAACAGAAGTTAGAAATGACTTGATATGGTATGATCTATAAATATATACAATTATAATAAATAACTAATAGTAACACTTATTTTTTCAGATTTGACAAACTTCATCTACCAATCTACATCTACACAAACAACAGCTTCTACTAAATTAAGTAAGTATACCCACTGTGTCAATTAATAATCAGAAAAAAGAAACAAGCAAGTATCAAACTATATTATTAATTACTACTGTTCTCTACCACAACTACAGGACATTCAACAGTGAAACTCTGAATATAGGAACAGAAAACATCGGAATAGCAGAAAAAACAAATTGTAAGTACATTTTTAAATGTCATATTTTAACCTACACATTTAAATACATGTTTAACACATTTACTAAAAACACATATATGTCTTCACAGATCTACCTTAGAAATGGCAGAAGGAGCTACTTTTATAACATCTCAAAAAGGAAAAATAATGCTCAGCTACATGGGTTATACCTACACCCAAGAAAAAGTCAAAGAGAATAAAACCCATTGGAAATGTAGTAAATATTATCAACTGCATGCTATGGTAGAGCAACTACTGTTGATAACAATGTTGTTAATGTATGTGAGCATAACCACTCACCCAATGTAACAGAAGTCGAAGTAAGAGAAGCATTAGAGACACTTAGAGAAGCTAGTACAGGCTCCCAAGAAACAAGCACCACTATTTTGAAAAATGTATTGACCAGAGGCCCAGAACACGGAACAGGACAGTTACCTTCAATCCCCAACTTGAAAAGATTAATAGCTAAAACTAAAAGAGCTTCTGATCCTACTCCACCACCACCTGAAACTTTTGAAGAGATTAAAATATATCCAGAATATACTATTACCCGCAATGAAGATAAACTCTTAATGTTTGATAACCAAAGTCATGATAAAAGAATTTTACTTTTTGCAACAAATAGCAATTTGCAAAAACTAAAATCGTGTGAAACATGGATGATGGACGGAACTTTTAAAGTGTATCCCAAACCTTTCTATCAACTTTACATCATCCATGGTGAATACCAGGAAACTAACGTCCCCTTAATTTATACATTGCTGCCAAATAAAACAAATGCAACCTACATAGAAATCTTAACAACAATCAAAGATTTTACAGATAATTACTACCCACAAAGAATCATAATAGACTTTGAAATAGCTATGATTCAAGCTATACTTAAAATATATCCACACACTGCAATACAAGGGTGTTATTAACACTACAACCAAAGTATATGAAGAGACTTACAAAAATCTACTTTAAGCATAGAATATTCTACAAACAGTAACTTTGCTTACCAGATAAAAAAATTAATAGCACTGGCATATGTCCCAACAACAGAAGTGGCTAATTATTACAATTTATTACTTGACAGCCCTTTCTACCGCAGTAATGAGAAAAAATTAACTCCTTTCTTAGACTATTTTGAAGACACCTTTGTAGGAAGATTACATCATTCTGGTCACCGCAGACAACCTAAGTTCCAAATTCCATGGTGGAATGTGTACGCTAGCACTATAGCACAGAAAGCCAAAACCAACAACGCAGTAGAAGGTTGGCATAATGCCTTCCAAGCCACAATAGGAAGAACACAACCAACACTTCATAAACTAATCCAATGCATCAAAAAAGAGCAAAGCTACCAAGAACTAAGAATCGAGCAATCTCTATCAAAAATAGGGCCAAAACTAAGTAAACAAACATTAAATATGTAGGAATACCTACAACAAAAAACAAGAATGTACCCAAGTATCCAAGGTCTAGAATACTTGGACCTAATTGCAAAATCTATCCTTTAACAAAATACAAATAGCAAACCATCAAACAATAAATGACATAAACCATTTTTATTTTCATTAGTTAAATTATGTCATGTAAAATTAAATGTAAATTATTATCACAAGACATAATATACCTAATTAAAATACAAATTCACCAATAAACATAATCCACCTCAAAAATAAATAAATATTTACTTACGGTTCTGCAGCTGTAGAATATGTTCAAAATAGATGGTTTCAAAACTAATCCAACGAAAAACAATCCACATCGTAAAATAAATCCCCACAAAATGCAAAAAATACAACTGTATAAAAGGAGTCCAACGTAGAAATCCTCTGGATAATGGAGCCATAAAAAAACTCAAAATAAATCACGATAAAAAACGCTCCAAAATACCGAAAAATAAGGAAATGTATATAAACATTTCCCTATATGTTAAAAAAAACGAGATCAAATCCATCTAGTCACCAAAATGAACACCTGTAAATACAGTACAAACAAAACCCACCCGCAATAAATACTAAACCCACAAAGCCAAGAAATAACATATAAAAGGTAGTAAAATGCATAAAGTAATACTTTAGTACAAAACATTAACATTACATCCATATTAAACAGCAACCTAAGTACGCTATCACTAACGTCCTTAAATAACACGTACTTTTCACATAAACAGTTAAATAATACACATAGCAACACCTACACACTAAAACTAGCTAAATAAATTCTTAAAATTAACTTAAAAGTAATGAAAATTAAACTTACATTAACAAACACGAAGCACCTCCCAACCGCGAGGTTCCGTCTTCTGAAATGACCTAAACAATGATGTAGATAGACTAAAAAGTGAACTACACAAAACAAAATGGCAGCATAATAAAAACAAAAATAGGACTTAATCCCCATGTTAATGAATGAAAAAATGTTTAAAAAATTGCTTAACATTTTTCATAAATTGTTATAATTTTCTAAATGTTTACAATAAACATATGAATAATGTAAAATATACATTACTTTTTTAATATAAAATTATATATAAAAAATTGTTTGTATATTACAAATATGTTTATTAATTAAAAATTGTTTGTTTTTTTATTGTATAAAAATGTGAACAATTGTATGTATATACTTTTGGAAATGCCAAATATATGTAAATTAATTAACATATTAAATTTTAATTTAAAGTAGTAACATTTAATATGCTAATTAATAAAAAATTACAATGTATATGTTAAAAAAATTGCAATGTTAAATTTGAATAAATATAAATAAATTGTTTTATAAAAATGTTTAAATGTTTCCATCTACAAACAAATCTAACAATAAAAACAGTTTTTTCACAAGACTATATTACTATTGTACTTATTTTTAAACTTGTGATGTAAATGTGAAAATGTTATTAAACATCTATATTTTTTTATTTTTAAAATGTTATTAAATATATATCTGTAATATTATTTACAAATATTATTAAACAATTGTTTTATTTTATTTCCTATTGTTTTATAAATAGATTAACAATTTAATATTCAAACTCCTAATCCAACATAACTCAGGGAAAGTGCTTGACAGTAAACCATAATAATTTAGTATTCTAACTCCTATCCAACATAACTCAGGGAAAGTGCGGGACAGTAAACCATAATGCATTACTATTCTAACTCCAAATCCAACATAACTCAGGGAAAGTGCTGGTCAGTGAACCATAATATTTTACTATTCTAACTCCAAATCCAACATAACTCAGGGAAAGTGCTGGACAGTAAACCATAATGATTTACTATTCTAACTCCAATCCAAAATAACTCAGGGAAAGTGCTGGACAGTACACAATAATAATTTACTATTCTAACTCCAAATCCAACATAACTCAGGGAAAGTGCTGGACAGTAAACCATAATAATTTACTATTCTAACTCCAAATCCAACATAACTCAGGGAAAGTGCTGGACAGTAAACCATAATAATTTACTATTCTAACTCCAATCCAACATAAGTCAGAGAAAGTGCTGGACAGTAAACAATAATAATTTACTATTCTAACACCAATCCAACATAATTTAGGGAAAGTGGTGGACAGTAAAGTGCAATAATGTATTAATCCTACTCACCCTTCACCCTATAAACTCAACTAACAACTACTACAACTTTTTTTTAATATCAAATTAAAAAATATATATTTTTTTTTCGATTTTTAAATTTCTAATTTATTTCAATTTTTTTCCCCAAAAATTCATTTGAATAATTATTCATTAACACACATTTTTACTATTACTACCCACTCTTATCCATTATAATGCAAATTACCCACTAATAAAACATTCACACACTTAATTTTTAAATAAAATTGAATTTTCAAAATTTATTTCGATTTTAAATTTCGATTTTAGAATTGTTAATTAATTTTATTGACAATATAACATTTTTAAAATTATTAACACACATTATTATTATTTAGTACCCAACCTTAACATCTATATAACCTACAACTCACTAAAAAAACAATCACACACTTAATTTAATTTAAATAATGATTTCAAATTACAAATTTCAAATTTCAAATTTCGATTTTGTTTTTAACATACAACCCACTAAGAAAACATTCAAACACTTAATTTAATGTAAATTTAAAAAATATAAATTTCAGATTTCGATTTTTAAATTTCAAATTTCGAATTTTTATAAATGTTTACAAAATCTATTATAAATAAACAAACACATTTTAAATGACTACCCACCCTTATCCCCTATATAACCAACAACCTGCTAATAAATCTTTAACATACTTCTTTAAAAAATATTTTTTTAAATATCTAAATTATTTTCACTTTCCATTTTCAAATTTCTAATTTACATTTTTTTAATTTTTTTTATTAAACAACAATTTTTACACAACATTTTTAAATTACTACCCACCCTTATCCCCTATAAAACCAATAACCCGCTCTTAAAAAAGTTGCTAAAATTTTACTAAAGTTATTTAATTTTTACAAATGATAATAACAAAAAACTTTAAATTACTATAAAATTAACATAATAAATACATTTTTAATCATTAATATAACACTACAAATTATTATATTGATATTATATACATCAATATTTCTCTCATCTATATTCTATACAACGATATTTTTATATGTCTATATTTCTGCTATTCTAATAAAACGATATTTACAACATCGATATTTATTTTGTCGATATTTAACAAAGTCGATATTCTTACCTCGATATTTCTGCTAGTCAATATTTTTACGTTGATATTCCTGCGTATACCCGTGGAGTTATTGTCAGGAAGTGGCCTTTTCTTGAGTCAGTTTTTTAAGAGATGTTGCAGTTTAGGGGTGTGATGAAGAGAATCCTGTCTTTGATAGGTTGAGTTTCAAATGATGCTTTGACATCCAAGTTTGTATTTAGTTGAAGGTTTTGAAGGTTTTACCAGCTGCATGCATGTCTTCTGAGGAAGAGATTTATAAGTATATTTGCTTCTCATCTGCATAGAAGTGATAGTTGATGCTTGGGTGTTTCAGGAGGTTGGTGAGAGTATTGACCTTTGAAGGAGCTCTTGCTATTTTAGTGTGTTATTATTTTCAAGTATTGCTTGTAATCTTCTGAGGAAAATGAGAATCCCCTAAGAGGTGTGACATTGAGTCTTAACCGTACCTAAGGGCGAATGTTATGATTTACAGTATCAAAGCCCGCTGTAGGTCTACGAGGAGAAAACAAGCTTTATTTCATCTAGGATTTGCAGGGCTTTCTCCAGTACTTTTAGGGTTACAATTGTGTGCTGCATCCTGTTCTGAAGCTAGACTGTTGGTCATCCATGCATTCTCCTCCAGGAAGGGTTTGATTTGCATTTCTGCACAATTTTCTATCCACAAATAGAGGCACAGACTATAGATGGTGGTTAGTTCGATAAACCGGGTCAGTTCCTTCTTTTTTTAGAAGTGGTATGACTTGTCATACTTTCATAGAACGTGGGACTGATTCCTGAGTCAAGTAAGCATTGTTGGTGGATAACCTGGTTGGGCTCACTGTCTGGCTAATGTCCTTGAAAATGGTGGAGGAGATGTGATATCCACTGTGTCAGTTCCTCACCTGTGATTTATTTGAAGGTAAACCAACTATTATTAGCTTTCTGTGTTAAGGCTTGCGTTTGCGCACTTAGGGGTATATTATCAAGAACGGCAATAAAATGATCACCGTTTCAGTGGCAGGAAACTGCCGCTAAAACGGCAATAATGGGCTTGATATTATGTCCTTGTGAATGCCAATAGCAGCCCAGGTTAACAATAGAACCTGGGCTGCTATGGGAATTCTCAAGGACATATTATCAAGCCCATTATCGTCGTTTTAGCGGTAGTTTCCTGCCGCTAAAACGGCAATAATTTTATCGCCGTTCTTGATAATATGCTCCTTAGTTTGTCTGTAATGGATAGTTAGATCTTTTTTATGTTTTCAGTAAAGAAGCTGGACAATTCCTCACCTTTTTCATTTGAGGGTTTTTGAATCCCCCTCGGAGTTGGTAGCTTACATTTTCAATTAGTTTCTTTGGATGGTTTCTAATTTATTAGAAAAGAGGAATTTGATTTGAAAATGAGTTTCTTGTATTAGTTTCTATCTCTGCAAAGGAGTGTCACATTTTTAGGATAGGTGTAATAGCGACAATTTCATTTAATGGATTGACGTTTTCTTTCTCTTTATTTAGCTCCTACGAATACCACACAGCGAAGTGCTTTGTTCTTTGTCATTTAAGGTGTTTCTGAGCTAGTTCTTCCCGGAATTCTGACATAGTTTCAGCCTAATGGATTGTTCAATCATTCACTTTCATGGTTGAGGAAGTATCTTGAAGAGCTTTTTCAATTTTTCCCAAGAGGGGTACTTTGTCAATGTCTCTTAAGTTTCTCACCCATTCCTTCGGCCTTGTTTGGCAGGGAAAACAGACTTCACATTGATCATCATAAAGACGATTAGAGAATTATCCAACTAATTGACTGGCTTTACCTCATCAATCTTTTGCTTTCCATCTTTAGCAGTAAGAAGTTATAGTGTAGCCCGTTTGCAGTGGTGCTTGCAGTGTGCAATGGTATGTATGATAGTTGGCGAGGTGTGAGGATAGGACACTCACCAATAGATCATTCTCGTTGTATCAGCATATGTTAATCTCCTGTAAAATATTGTTCTCATATTTGATCGCTCTTCATTTGGTAAGTTCAGTTATCAGGTTGGTTAAAGTTAGGTTGTTTCCTGTGGGATGATAAATAAGGTGGCAATTAGGGTATTTCTGTTCTGCTGAGTTTAATATGTTATGTAGGTATTCAAAGATAGATGGAAATGTTGTAGCTGACTGCTACTCCACCCTCAAATTTGCCTGTTCTGTTTAGGCGAATAATGCAATATCCTTGAGGGACCAAGAAGCCTAGGAATAGTTAATATGATTCTGTGAGCCATCATGATTTAAACAGCAATCAGATCCTATGCACACGCTTGATTATACAATATTTTAGTAAGTAATTACAACACAATATTTTTTTTCTGATCTTTGTCTTTAATTTTCATTACTTTCTGTGCCCAGCCAACAGGTGTTGCCATCATCAGGGGAGTACCCCAGGACTATTCAGGGCTGTAAGGCTGACAGACTTTAAATTCTTGTCACACCTCTACGCCGGTTTAACTTCCGTCCCGGCCATGTGAAAAAGTATCCTCTGCCACGTGCAATACCACAAAAATTATCGAATTCCCCCTTATAATATTTGCCTCTCCGGTATAATGTGTGTTCACAAAATTCTCCTGTTAGCGAGTACGCTGACAGTCCGGCTCACCGCGGCTGTATTTTGGTGTATGCCGTCCCGGAAGTGGAATACAGCCCTGAATATGTTGTGGGTACTCCCCCGTTGATGAAACACGTGTTGGCTGGACACAGAAAGTAATGAAAATTAAAGACAAAGACCAGGAACATTTTTTTCATGTTGTTATTACTTACTAAAATATTTTATTTCAATTAGGTTGCATCTGTTTATGCCTTTAAAGTGAATTCAATGTTTTTCTGAGGATTATCGTTAAATATCACAGTAATATTTTGAGGTATTTTTTCGACTGAACATACAGTAATTCAAGTAGCTGTATTTCTCTTAAGATATCGTTTACTGCATTTGATGGTACGTATAAAAAAGTTATTTTAGCTGCAGTACTTAGGGTGACTGAATGTGGGCACTGTTGAAAAATCTAATGCGTTAGATTAATGTACAAGTTCTCTATCAGATTAGTCTTTAAAACAGTCTCTTATAAACTCTGAGAAGCAATTACGACCTGGCTCCTGCTTCAGTAATAGTGTTCAACTAGTGGTTATGTTTGTTGACTTATGAACTCGCAGATGCCACTCAATGTAAAATGTATCCACCAGTGATTGGGCCGATTTTACTATATCACATTTTTACCATTTTTACCCACATATTTTCAAATTTCTGCTTTAAAATGGGCAACTGGATCTTATTCACGCATAGATATATGCTTACATAGAGGAGCTCTGTGTAGGTCCTCTTCACCACTAGTCTGTTAAATGTCATTCACATTTTTCTTCTTCCTTGCCCAGTAATGGGGGAATTGGTTAGTCCACTTAAGCCATTGGCTCTCTTGCACTGTGAGAGATTGCATTTTGCTCGATCACATGTGCACAACGCCGAAAAAGAAGCGTGCTTCAGCGCCAGGGCTGGTGGGTCGATATGTCAATTTCAAAGGCATGCTTCTTTCTATTCTGTATCCATTTTATTCACCCTGTGTCTTTAAACTATGTATTCAGGTTTCAGTATGCAAATCAATATTTTGTTTTCTATGCACTAATAAGAATAAGAATTTCCTGTGTGGGATTAAAACTGAAACTTTTCATTTATTTTTAGGCCACGTTCCTGATCGGAAGCACCCAGTATGTTGCAATAAAATCAAATGCAATGGTTAATTTAAAAATATGTTTTACGAGCTTCTGGCAACATGTTTTTATGTTTTTCTTTGTTTTCTTTTGTGGCATATGCTTGCAATGAAAATAAAAATCTAACTATTGTGCTAGCTTGCCAAGGCCACATCTTTTGGCAGTTTCGCAGGTATTGTTTAAAACCCTGTGATTAGAGTGAGATCATGCCAACAGCTAGCACCCCTACATTTGTTGCAGATCCATTGACCCTGTATGCTCCACTATCACCTTGCTTAAAGCTTCGCTATGAGTGTGAAGTGAAAGAAGCTTTTCTTCCTCTTGGGACAGCACCACCCGTCTAGCTTCTGCTACTCTGCTTTAGTGATGGGGCAGCGGGAAAGCCACTGCTGCTTTTCAAAGGAAAAGGGAACATTCTGACCCTACCACATTGTTGGTGGTAAAGAGTGAAACACCAGAGCATCCTTCCAAAGGATGGACACCCAAACCCTGTGTCTCTCTTACACATAGAGAGAATCATTAACTTCCTGTCAGCTGTCACTCTGCAGCTGCTCCCAAAATTCAGTGGCTGCTCGCAGAGGGAGTGCTGCAACCGGTGGTTCATGGCGGGGGAGGGGCAGAGTGGGGACGTAGGAGAGTCAGACGTAGGAGGGCCAGGAGCAAAGTAAATACATAAATAAATACAACTCTTTACCGTGCGCTCGCTGCATCGCCAACTCGGCGATGCAGCGAGCCAGCAGACTAGGTCCTGCGTTGTTCTTGTGCCACATCCAGGGCCATATTTAAGAAGTCATACAGTGAGCCTCCTTGCTGCGCTACGTTGTGTGACAGAAAAGGGCAGGAATGTGCTGTATTTAGCATCATATGACGCTTTCCTGCCTTTTCCCAGAGCTAATGGACAATGTGCTGCCTAGACCCAAAGCAGGCACCCTTGCATCATGCAAGGGTGGCTGCACCGTAAAGAGGTTTGTTTTTGTGCAGGAAAAAAACATTCTCTTTATGTGCTGAAAAAACGAGGAGAAATAAAGATAAGGGGGCATATTATCAAGAAAGGTCGTTACATTATCGCCGCTTTTATCGGTAGGAAACTGCCGATAAAGCGGCGATAATGAGTTTGATAATATGCTCTATGAATTCCAATCGAAGCCCATGTTAGATGTGTAGACATCTAACATGGGCATCGATTGGAATTGCATAGAGCATATTATCAAGCCCATTATCGTCGCTTTATCGGCAGTTTCCTGCCGATAAAAGCGGCGATAATGTAACAAATTGCTCCTCGTTAAGCCTCACTTGGGAAGGCGAAGCATTTGGCACATTCCCAGGTCTACCAGTAATGGTAATTCTAGGAATGCATCAAAATCCATGGGTGTTGTTTGGGAACACCCACGTACTACCCACGCAATGCCTCCTTGGGTCAGAGCAACACAATGCAGCGATTTGCGCTGCATTGCTTTACTCTGGATTCATCAAGCCACGCGGGATCATGCAAAAGGGCCTTGCGTGGCTTGATAAATCACATCATAGGGGTTGTGTGGCTTTTGCACCACGTTTTGAGGCTGGTGACCATCTGACCCTAGGGTCAGAGGTTCGAGGCCCTCCCAACCCACGGTGGTCTGGTGGTAGAGCATCACTGCTCTGCTGCTGAGCTGCCCTCTCTTTTTTTGCTATTTTCCATCTTTTCTGCCTTTTTAAAATTATTTACTGACCCTTCCACCCTTTTGCACTTTTCTTGTTTTTCTTTTTTGCTGCTCTTTACAACTGCTGATGTAAACCCTCGCAGCCTCACCCCCTCCAGTGACACTTTCCTGCTCCCTTCATTTCCTGCCACCAGTTGTGCAGCCCCCACACACTACTTAATGGTGCACTGAAGGTGCACCAAAGGCAAGCCCATCTGTGCCTGGACGGTGCCCAGCGCCATGGACCCTGGTCCTCGGACCTTCCCCTGAAACAACGACAGAACCCTCCTCGCCATCAACACCGGACGCCACGCCATCTGCCACCTCATGTCACCGAAGGACATCCAAGGACTTTTCCCCTGCAGAAACAGCAGCTGCACCATCGCCGCACTCCAACTCCTCCTGCCTTCAGTCGACCAACAGTGCACCCGATCGGCTCAGCTACATTCTCCTCAACACGTGGTCCCTCCAGAAACGCGCCAAAGAAATCTGGGACCTCCTCAACTCCGTCTCTCCCAACATTACCTTCCTCACTGAAACCTCGACAAATCTTAGCTCTGGTCCAGACATCGCCACCAACATCTCTGATGGCTACAAGATAACCTGCAAAGTCTGCACCAAACGACCAGGAGGAGGCATTGCAATCATCCACGAAAATACCCTCCATCTGACCACCTCTTGGACGACCCAATGACAACCATGTAACACCTCCACTTCCAAATCCAGATCAACCCCAACACCACCCTCTGTGGCACCCTCATGTACAGACCTCCTGGCTCGCCCACCCTTCACCAACACCATCGGCAACTACATCGCATCCCAGGCTCTGGCATCCACTGATTTACATCCTACTCAGCGGCTTCAACTTTCACCTGGACAACCCCATTGACCAGAACACCTCATGCTTTCTGGAGAAACCTGCTAACATAGGTCTCAAGCAGCCAGTCCCCTCTCCAACCCATGCAGCAGGACACACGATCGACCCCATCTTCTCTGCCAACAAAAACATTACCTACAGCCATACCACCAAACTCCTCTGCACCGACCACCACTGCGTGCACTTGGCCTTCACTGAACCTACCCTACATCACTGCCACGACCTCCCTCCGCTGTAGCTGGAACAAGGTCACCAAAGAACATCTCACTACCTCTCTCAGCACTACCACACTGCCGACATCCTCCAATGCTAATACCTCAGCACGCAACCGCCAGAGACGGATCCTTAACTATAACACTTTGGTACCCCTCAAGAAGGCACCCAGAAAGCAACAATCCAAGAAAGCCAGCTGGTTCACTCCCACCCTTTATGAGTCCAGATGCACCTGTAGATTACTCGAGAAGAGATGGAGGAACAACAAAACCCAGGAAACTCATGCAACCTTCAAAGTAGCCATCATCGCACACCACCTCCTCCTCAAAACCACAAAGAAAATAGCCCTCCAAGACAGAACTCCAACGCACACAACAACAAAGAGCTCTTCGCCATAGTCAAGGTATTTGCCAGGCCCAACAGCAAGACCACAGATGTCCCACCCTCCCAATACCCCTGCAACAAACTAAGCAACGTCTCACACCACAAGACCAGGCAGATCTATGACAGCTTCGACACCCAAGACCCTCCCACAATGCCTGACACCACACCCAAGCACACCGCAACTCAACAGATCCCGCTCAACTGGCTCCACTCACCACGGATGACACACTCAAGATCAAGAAGAGCATCCACCCTCGAGCCCCTTTGGACCCATGCCCGCACAACATCTTTCATAGAGCAGCCACCTTCATCACCCCCGAGCTTTGCCGCACCACTGGAAACACTCCAAGATCAACTCCTTGCTGAAGAATCCATCCACCGGCCTGACAGACCTCAAGAACTTCAGACCTATCTCCCTTCTCCGCTTCCCAGCCAAGGTCATTGAGAAAGCCATTAATGCCCAACTCTTCAAGTTCATTGAAGCAAATCACATCTTGGGTATATCCCAACATTGCTTTCAAAGCAACCACAGCACCGAGACCGCACTCCTTGGCACCACCGCTGACATGCACTCCCACCTTGACCGGGGATAGACCGCAGCCCTGATCCTTCTGGACCTCTTGGCCGCCTTTGACACCATCCCCCACCGCACCCTAATCATGAAACTCCACAAAGCGGCTTCCGCAACAAGGCTCTGGATCCACTCTTTACTCACCAGTCGAACAGAGCAAGTCTGACTACCTCATTTCCTCTCAGAACCCACAGATATCAGCTGCGGAGTGCCCCAGGGTCCTCCTTGAGCCCCACCCTCTTCAACTTATACATGGCCCCACTCGCAACCATCATCAGGAACCACAGACTCAACATTGTGTCCTACACCAACGACATCCAGCTGATCCTCTCCCTCACCAATGAACCCACAGCCGCAAGAAACAACTTCCACAGTGGGATGAAGGCCATAGCCACCTGGATGAAAGACGGTTGCTTCAAACTCAAATCGACAAGACCAAAGTCCTCATCCTGGGACCCAGCCCCTCAGCCTGAGATGACTCCTGGTGGTCTGACACATTGGAAACTCACCCACCCCTACTGACCACACACAAAACCTTGGCATCATACTGGACTCCTTGCTCACAATGAATTGGCAGATCAACGCTGCATCGTCATCATGCTTCCACATGCTTCATCTGCTTCAAAAATACATTCAGATGGACCCCCACCGAATCCAGAACAAAGGTCACCCATGCACTCATCAGCAGCATACTCGAATACTGCAATGCACTCTACACCGGTGTCACCAAGAAACTCCCCATGAAACAACTGAACGTTCAAAATGCCGAAGCCAGGCTGGTCCTCAACATCCCCCACCACAGCCACATCACCGAACGCCTTTGAGACCTCCCCTGGCTCCCAGTCAACAAAAGAATCACTTTCAAGCTCCTCACACATGCCTACAAATCACTCCTCGAGGCAGGACCAGCATATCTGAACAACCACCTCTCACTCCACATACCCATCAAACACCTCTGCTCCACCCAACTGGCTCTGGCCACCGTCCCATGAATCCACAAGACTAGAACTGGATAAAGAGCCTTCTCCTACCTTGCCTCCAAAACCTGGATCACCCTGCCTCTCCACCGCAGGCAATCCCTGTTGCTGGCCCCATTCAGTAAGGAGAAGATCTGGTTCTTCGACAGAACCGCAGCACCCAGACAGATCAGCAGCCTCCTCAGCACCTTGAGACCCTAATGGTGAGTAGCCATGCTATACAAACCCCTGATTGATTGATTGATTGATTTATTGATTGATTGATTGATTTATTGATTGAAAAGCAACACAACCCCTTGATAAATATGGCCCCCAATGCCTTACTACACTGGCAGCGAAGTTCAGGCACTGCTTGACAGTGATGCCTCACTCCACCTATGGTAATAAGCAGGAGGACAACGAGCCTAAACACCAATTCCCCTTACGGAGTAGCCCTGTTACCACTGCACACTGCATTCCAGAATAAAAACAGAGAGTGGTGTGGGAGTGACCCGTCTGAGGAAGGATTTCAGTCTGCTGAAGGAGCATGCAATGAAACAATACTCAAAAGTAAAATAAATCGACAGGAGCATCCCAAGAGAGTGGAGCTGATCAAAAACAGATATAAAAAATGAGGAATACAAAAGTAAAAGAGCATTTGTAAAATATAGGAAGAGAAAAGACGAGGGTCCCAGTAAGGGAAAATAAAGAACCCATTGGATTCCCACAATGAGAACGGCAGATTGGCAAAGAATAAAGTGCGCATTGTCGAGCTCACAAGCTGTGAGGGCTCAGGACAAAAACAAAGGAGCCAAATCAAAACAACAGTCTTTGCAGAAAGCGCAGAAGGTAAAACTAACACACATTCACAATGACTGACAGCGAGTAGGTGGGCAACAATGGGCAAGCATCTGCCCTGGCCTTGAACAATTCTAATGGTGCACTAGCAGCAGCATCTAGTCAGGGCCAATAAAACCCGCCATATAGTCAGTCAGGCTGCCTCCTCGCAACTACTACCATTCACTGAACTGGCAGCCCCAGACTCAACAGCCCGTAGATGGCAGGTTTGGATGGCACACCAAGCAAATATTTTAAAGCCAACACAAGAAACTGCCAGGGAGGGGGTCATCACTGCTCCACTCTGCAGGCAAGGAGATCTTCAAAGTGTTTCTGACTCTTCCAAACACAGAGCTCATACGAATTATGAGTCGTGTGGTGGCACTGAAAGTATTCTCTAATATTAACCCATAATGTGAACATTATGTCCTCGGACAGGTGCAAGAGAGAGAAGGAGAATTGATTGATAGCAGGCCTTCAGGAGCCTTCCAGCACATAAACTCACAATGACCCATTCACTAAAGTGAGGACAGGATTGATATAGAGATGTAATGTGTTAGTGTTGCCCCTCTTGATACTTATATCTGACACTAGAGACCATCCTAATTCTAGGCCAATCGCATGAACTTTAAATTGTTTGAGCAGAGAAGATGGGTGCGATCCTGCCCTTAAGGAAGAACCAGAAAAGCCACAATCAATCAAACCAGAGACAGTTAATATAAACAATGGAAAACTCCTGACAGGATGACCAGCATACAAGAGAAAATATAACAACGGCAGGAGTCAATCCTGTGGTTATTGTGGAGGCGAGCATCATACCAGAAGTGCTTGTTCTCCACAAAGAAAACACTGCTCAAACTGTCGCTGACACAATCAATTTATGAGGTTTGCAGAGGCAGAAGAAGAAACTGAGACACACCCAAATGAGGTGACATGCAAAAGAGGTTACAATCTGTTTCACAAGAATGCTCAGACTGGGTTTTTCCAGGTCCTTTTCACAACCTAGGTTTTGCCAGGGTTTTCCTAGTGAGAGCTGGACACCAAATGTAAATGCAAATGTGGTTTTCCTCACATAAGCCAGAATCCTGATTCAGAGGTAAACCTGTGTTTATGTATGGCTGAATAGTTCTCATTATGAGTACTTAACACTTCCTCTTGTAAAATAACGGTAAGTGGCAGAACCAGATAACTACAACAGTTGTGTAAATAAAATGAGAAAATATGGTGGCTGATAAATGTAGGAGAGTAGGACCTGCCTACTACGGTTACCTCGACTTTTTGCTGGTGTTTCACTGTTTTTTTTAATTTAGTCTGGCTGAGGCCTTGCTAACCAGGACCCCAGCCTAGCTAATTCCTCTCTAAATTGATTGCAGGCACATTAGGTACACTCCAGATTGGTTACTAGGTCACCCTTGTGAGTCCCTAGTATATGGTGCCTTAGGTACTAAAGGCATAGGCACCACAGAGGCCTACCAGGGGCTGAAGCATGTATTATGCCACCCCTGGGAAGCCTTCCAAAATGGCACCACCGGTCTGCTACTGCAGCCTGGGTAAGGTTGTGCATGCACCTCTTACCTACTACCTTTATCTACCTTAAATGACAGACGCATATAAACCTATAAGTCACTCTTATGGCATGCCTGAACAATCCTGAAGGCAGAGTGCTTGGTTTTGTGTGAGAGGGTTCCCAAGTATGTGCAGAGCCCCTCTGCAGCTTTCGGAATCACTTCTCTGTAGCTGTTCTGTGATACAGCCATACCATATACTCTTAAGTGCATTATAACCTCGCGGTAAATGTTAACTTTGGATGGCTGCATCAAAACATGTTGTGTTTGATGTCAAACACTTTGGAATCCTACCCCACCGCCAGTCCTGGTGGCGGGGGTAGAATTCCACCCTTCTAGAGGGAGAAGACATTACACACTTACTTAAACGGTAAAGGTTTTAAAGAGCCCTGGCATCACAAAATGGATGCCACAGCCACAGACACGGGTCTGACCTCCTGCTGCTGGACGAAACTCTGGCAGAGGAGGCCTGGACAATAGGTTTCCTGTCACAGGGAGGTGTAACCACCTCCCAGACAGGCTTTAGTGTATTGGGGCTGGGTGGGTGCATTCATAGAATGCTTTTTCAGACAGTGCTGGGGGCACAATTGGTGTCCCTGTGCATACCCCAGTTCAAATCGGTTGCAGGGGGACTCAGCCCCTGCTCTTGCGTGAAACTGGACAAAGGGAAAGGGGTGTAACCACTCCCACCCTGGTACCTCCCATAGGTGGGACTCTAGAGTAAGTCCAACCCCTAAACTTAGTATAAGTATAGGAACCCAGTCCTTAGGACTTTAGATTACCCTGGACGAAACTCTGCAACATATATCCTGGAACTATGACATTCTAGTTTGACTAGAAGATGGAGGAATCTCCCTTGGGGGTCAAGGAGTGACTCCCCTGTTCAAACAGGCACCAACAAAGCATCTTGCCAATCTGCATTTCCAAGGCTCCTGCTGGAACCCGAAGGTTTTGCGACACAGGACATGGACTTCCAAACATCTCCGAGGTTGACACGAGATCCCAGCAAAGCTGAGACCTGTAGCCATCACGAGAGACGTGGGACCAGAACTTCTGGACACCGTGCACATTTGCTAGTGCACCTACTTCCCAAGCTTTCCCGAAGTTGTGCATTGGGCTACTAGTAGTCCAAAACCTGAGCACAATCTGCACCGAGGATTGTGGGCCTACACTCCACGAGTGTTCCGTGGGCCTGCTTCTAGCATTTATGCTTGAGGCCCCTTTGGGATCCCTGATCTGTTTACTAGTGGGTCCCAACGAAGGTAAATCCTCTATTTATTGGGCTTTCCAGGTTGCTACAGACGTACCCTGACTCCCCTCCAAAGGGTGAGTCCCTCAGACCTTGCTGGTCTGCACCAAAGCCAATATTTGCTTTCTGCATGTGTTGCTGGTGCCAAGGCTTGTTGGGTCCAATCCAGATTCGAATGCTACAGCACTCGACATCCTTTGTGGGACAGCTCGAAACCAGCTGAAATCACCCGACATTGGTTTGCATCGTCTCCTTGCCTTCCTGGTCACGGGCCAGTGACCCAGACTCTGTATCCTCTGTTTTCAGGTTCTTCAGATCTTCAATCCACCCTTGGAGCCCTCCGGACACTTCCCACTTGGTTGCCTGCAGCACTTCTTCGCAGCTCGCCATAGGAAACGACGACGAAACCCGACACAAAAAGACACCTATGCACCCGGCTTCCGTGGGTGACGTAACACGAGTACTCCAGTGCTCCCGTGGGTCTTGACTCTCTAACTGGCCAGTTCTCAAGGGGTTTGTTCCAAGTGCACTCCTAAGTGTCCTTAATCTGTAATTTTCCAACCGCGACTTTCTCCATAGAAGTTAAGGGTGATTCGCGGGTGTGTTTAGACTCTGCACGCATCCCCTCTGGGTCCCCTGTGTCACTACTTTGGGTGGTTCCTGGTGGCTCCAGCGGTTCTAAAAGCTCTAGGCCTTGTATCTATGTCAGTCGTGGTTCTTACCATCAATAAGGGGTCGTTTGGACTGGTGCAATGTGCCTACTAGAATAGTGGACAGCATATGCCAGGCCAACTTCTCACAATAAATGGTTAATATTATGAGGCATAAATGTCTTCCCAAAACTGCACAGAGTGAAGGAACAGTGTGTGAAATCTTGATTTGTCTCTGAAGGAATCAAGGATTCACCTCTAAGTAAAATGTTTAAAAATTGTGTCCCAATTGTTAATTTTATAACTCAAATGTCAATTAAACTGATCACAAACTAGCTGTTACATGCAATTCCCATAGGGAACTCAAAAAACATTTCAATACTTATAACTGTGTGCCAAAAGGTTTGATTTGTTTTGCTTTGTAGGAGACAGGTTGGAAAAGTTACATAAATTTCACAATCTGTCAATCAATAGCAAACCCAACATTCAGGATGGATTGATCTTGCAGGATCAGCCATTAGAGTTCTAGTTCTGTTCAAGGAAATCTTGTACATACAGCCAGCAGTGATATCCATACAATTACAATTATCTAATTGTCTTTGGCCTTGTCTGCAGTAGTATTGGGACCGTCTTAAAATGCTTTACCAGCATAGATGATTAAATGCATCCACAGGATTCATGAAATACCAGCCACAGCAGCAAGCATCTACTGGTGGAAGGAAATATCAAGTGTCATAATTATACATGGATTGCTACTTAAATATCAGCTGTAAGTTGTTGGACCTGCCAGCCTTAGGGTAGTCTTCCCCCAAACGTTTCGCCTTTAATCCCTCTTATTTTTTGTGATCTAGTTTTTGTGATCTAGTTTTTTTCTGGCTGCACATCTTACCTCTACTAACAAGTACTAAAGTGCCTGTTCTCTATTCCAAAAACTTGATAGAATTGGCCTTTACCCAATTGGCACACCTAGCTTACTTGCAAGTCCCTAGTAAAGTGGTACTACATATACCTAGAGTCTGTATATTAAATGCTACTAGTGAACCCACAGCACTTACTGTGCCACCCACTTAAATAGCCCTTTAAGTTGGCTGTTAAGCCCCCCCCCCGCCCCCAGAATGCTAAGCCCTTTTTCTTTAGCTATTTTGGGTAGTTTGTGCTTAGGTCTCCAAAACTGTTTTTCCACATAAGGTATCCATGCCAAACTTTCATCCTTTTTTCCAGCATTGAGGGAATTCCAAAGGGACACAGGCTTTGATGATTCCCCTACAGAGGACAGAGAAAGTAGCCAAAATATAGCTAAATGTTGTTTTTTGGGGTGATAAATAGGAAAACAGTGCTCTGCAATTTTTTAACATTTTTCCCAAAATTCACTTCATTTTCCTGGCTTTCAGGAAGATGCAAAGCTGAATCACAAAACCTATTTTTGTTACCACAGTTTTGGCATTTTTCCAAGAGGTAGCCCATTTTTCCTAATTTTTATGATGTCCAACCAACAAACTCTGTAGCGGAAATGGAACCGCCTGACCATTAGTCCGTGGTTCCACCCACATTATTAGGATGCGACTTCCCTATGGGTGGTTGGAAACATCATTTTTTCTATTGCAGCTTGTGTTGCTGCCGGAAAATGGGGACAGCACAATCTGCAATAGAAAAAAGGATGTTTTCAAACATCCCTGCTACATGTTGCGGGGATGTTTATGCCCCATATTGGAGGTCCAGGGGTGAAGGAGGCCCTGCTAGGGGCCCCTAAAGTCACTTTCCTCCTACCTTTTCATGGCAGGCTGACCACCATGAAAGGGCAGGTAGAAAGTGACATTTTAACCCCGGCGGCGGAACCGAATCTGGCTTCGGTGTCAATTTGGGAGTGCAATTCTGCCCGCCGCCCCAACGGACTCTGTGAGCCCGTCAAAAATGTAGCAGAATTACCCCATGGGTTTCCCTCTGACCGCCAGTATCATAATACGGTGTTCGAAAGGAAACCTATGATGTTGGGCGGAAAGCCTCCAACGAGCTGTTGAATAGCTTCCCATCTGGCATCATGATAAGGACCAAATTATTGAAATAAAAAAAATATTAAAAATGAGTAGGAAAAAACATCCTTTTGTGACAACATTTTCATTTGTAACTTCTTGTCACAATGGTCGATTTACAAAAGGAATATACCATAATGTCCACTAGATCCTTCTGCATGTGGGGATATAAAGGATTTCCAAGTCTTACAAGAAACCAAGGAACCCAGTTGCACCTTTACAATGGTATTTCATTGTGTACAGGCTATGCAGCAGTTCATATGGTAAAACATAAAGACTGAAAGATGGGTATCAAGGAAACCTATGTACTTCTGAAATAGGCACCAGAAGTAGAGTTTAGAAGCTGTGGTTATTTGTACATCTCCAAATTTGTGCTACCCATCCTAGCATGTGATTCAGAGGGCATCGTTTTTATTTCTTCTTTCTTACACATTGGCTTACATTTGGACATCATAAATGCAGAGAAATACAATTGGTAATAACAAATGTTCTACTATTCTGTATTCCCACATCTCCCAATAAAAATGCTACCTCAAATGTGAAGGTATGCCTAGTGCATGCGACAGGAAAAAGAATGCCAAAAATGAACCATCGTCAATAATCATAGCTTTCATAAGTATAACATATAGTTTGTGAGAGAAATTGTGCACTCCTACAGTTTTAGTAAATTTCATTGTATTAAGATACTTAACAATTCAGCCCACAAGATACAGGAATGTTGTTACTTAGCAATCAGCAGTGTTAGTTGATGTCTCACATGCCAAGAAGTGAGGTATTTGGTGCTACTGTCACTGTTTGAATAAGAGCATGCAGATACACAAAATGCAGCCAGTAATGTCTAGAATTTGGGAGTGGACAACTGAGCGACCAGTATCAATCAAGGATCCAAATATTCTCTTGCGTTCTGTCCACTGGGAAAGAGCGTACAATTTTGGCCAGGCTCCTACATGTGCTTTTTTCTGATTTGAAAGAGCTTTCTTCAGATGTTATATTATAGGGCAGTAGTTCCCAAACCTTTTAGAACCACATCCCAATTGTTATTAACAACAAACATTTGCGACCCACCTGGCTTTAATTGACATGAGGTGGGCATTTTTTTAATGGTACTAAAGCACTGTGTTATAGTGCATTGTCTGTTACAGACAGCACATGTTTCATTTAAATGGCCACTAAATTTGCACAGACATACGGTTCTACTAAAAAAACTATATTACAAACAAATGATCATGTGTGGAAATCGGGTTTCAGTGAATAGTTATCTTTTGTGCATCAGCAAGTAAAAGTGTCTTAATTTGTTTTGATCTTATTGAAATATTTGTTTCCATCACACTTCAGAATTACAAAAAATTCCCTTAATTTTTGCCTACTAACTGCTGAATCTGTACAGTTCAATTACGTGTGTTTACATTTTGCTGGGTGTTACAAAATATGTCATCCTTCAGCCTTTCCTTTTACATTTTCTGCACCTCAGAAAGATTGTTATGTATTTCGCTTTTTGTTCCCTGACTGCAAAGTTAGAGGATATGTATCTAACAAGCAAGGCAGCAGGCCATAAATCGCCCTACTGATCCTGTGTCCCAATAATAATCAATCAAACCCTTGCAACGTGCATACCCTATAGACACCTGCTGCCAAGGTGCAACCATATGGCCTAAGAAACATACTGCAACACATAGATTTGCACTGCTATTGGTGTTTTCATATGTAAATAAGTCCCATTCACATTCTAAGATTTTGCTTGTCTTCACCTTTATTTCCTTTCTTTAAAAACTGAACATCAATTGATACAACAGAGACAGCCAATGAGTTTTGTCTGCATAAATGGACTTCTTCAGAGCTGTAATATAATACATACAAAGAACATTTGAAACACCATATATAAAACAAATAAACACACAATATATCTAGGTTAAAAAAAAGACAATTCATGCCAAAGAAGAACCATAATCACACATAAGGCACTTACATAAACAATTAACATCTAAAGAAAGAAATAACATCTTACCAAGGACAGACTACTTCGACACATACATAGGTGCTTATAAGACTTACAATACTTTAAGAACAATATACATACATTTAAAAACAATATTCACAAATTGTGGCTCCACATAATTCAGACCCATTATGGTTATCAGTGTAAATTGCAATGAATGAATGAATGAAATTGATTTTATAATACCAGAGTGTGTTGTAGCACTAAAGAAAAGAAAGTAAAAAAAAATAATAGTAGGGTCGGACAGAAAGCAAGTAAGTTGTAGGGAGGCAGCATGACTCTAGCAGCAGCTTATTCTACTACTTCGGTAAACAGCCATGTTTTCAGCTGCTTCCTAAATTGCATCATGGAGGATTGATATTGCAGCGTGAGAGGAAGTAAGTTCTACCATTTACCTGCATAGATGGAAAAGGCCCTACCCCCCCATTTTTCTCTGTTTGATATAGGAATGATAACAATGCATAAGGAACTGGATCTAAGGTTCCTACTTGGCTTATACCAGGAGAAATAATCTTGCAAATACTTTGGGCTGATCCGATGAAGGGCTTTGTGAACAATGCACATGGCCTTAAAGATAATCCTTTTTCTTACTGGGAGCCAGTGAAGACTCTGCAATGATTCAGACATAGGACAACATTTTGACATTTTTAGCAGCAGTCTCACCACTGCATTTTGCAGAGCCTGCAGCTACGTTATTACAGATTTCTGAGCACCCAGACACAGACCTTTACAGTAGCCCAGCTTAGAGAAAAAAAGAGCTGATATAACCATCTTCTCGAGGTCAAAGGGAATAAATGGAAAACAAAAATCAGAATCTTCAGCACAAAAAAAACAGTAAAAAATAAGTGATAAGATTGCACAATATTTCCCATACAAACAATTAGGTCACCATTATATCAATACTCAAACATATATAAACACATGTAATGCTGTAGTTACATCTTAATCTGTGGGACTAGTGGCCAAGTAAAAGAAATTCCTGCAACTTATTTGTTTGTGAGTCATTTCATTAGATTCCTAAGGCTAGAAAATGATGAAGGGGAAGGAAAACTCGAATTTAACATACTGGTTTGTCCTCACTGCTGTAGAATCCTTTCTACACATTAGAACAGTGGACCACCTGGAAAATGATAACATGATTCTGGAAATGATAGGTATCATTCTATCTAAGAATTATTTTCTCCACAATAGCCATGGATACTACCAGATACTGGGTATTGTAAAGGGCTCCAGGTTTGCTCCATCTTATGCTAGCCTTTTTATGTGCTGGTATGAGCAGAAGCATTCCTGGAACCGATATGTCTCCACCCTGGACCAACTCTATTGTTTTTTGAGGAGGTATATCAATTACATCATTGGAAGGGTACAGTTGACCAACTCATGGAATACCATTCTTTTCTTGATGACAAGCCATATAACATCAGACCGACCAACAATTACATTTCAGGACATCTTGTTTCATGTGGAATGGGGCTCAATAGAGAGCACCATGTATAGGAAGACCACAGCTAGCAATAGCGTTAGGCATGCCACCAGTGCTCACACAAAGTCAGTAATTAACAACATCCCCCTTGGGGGAAATGGTGCATATAAGGCAGAACTATAGCTTGATTTACACCATAACCAGTGCAATTGGAGATGTTAAGAAATGTTACTAGGGTAGGGGCTATGATGATAGTATCCTAATAAAAGCAGAAAGGAGAATTGCACAAATGCCTTGGGGTGACACCTTAGCAAAGAGTCAAAATGGAAACACAGACAACAGAATAATTTGGCATTTATCACTAAATATACCATGCTCAGTTTAGAGATTTAAGAAGTCTTGAGGAGACACTGGAGGTTTCTAACTGAAGTGCCTGGGATCAGACAAGCTTAAAGTAACCGCAAGAGACTGGCGCTGCCCTAGCTATATGACTGCATCCAAGGAGTGGAAAATATGGCTTACTGGGCCCTCACAAGAATTTTACACACGTTTTGATTTCCTTCAAGCAACTTTGTTTAAGGAATACTAATAATATAGGAGAGACTCACATTGGTTGTCCATCAATAAATGGATTAGATTGATTTTGCCTCTTCTGAGTAATGAGTTGGAACTGTGTTAACTGACATGGCACTGTTATGAAATATACATTATATATATTGTAATATGGTAGTTTGTGAACTGATTAAATATCCTTCATTGCCATTTATTTGGTATATTGATCTAATCTTACTTCTAAACAGTCAATCTGCAGCATTATTAGGAATTGTATATTGTTAGACCTGACATCATTGGCTTGAGTCTCTCCTCCATTTTTTCTGTTTGCCTCCACTGTGTTACGATGTTTTGCTGGTATATGCTTTGGGCGCCGTGTCACTGCTGATCAGTGCCATAGCGCAAGTGCTCCCTATGTTAAAATGATGTATCTATTGTATCCATGTTTGGCTTGTTTTGGTTTACTGTCAGTCCCTAGTCTAGTGCACCAGGAGTGCCGGGGCTTGTAAATTCAAATGCCGCTCGTGGGCTTGCAGCACGTGTTGTGCCACCCACAGGAGCGACCTTGTAAAAGAATGTCTACGGGTCGGTCATTGCGAGACCCACGTGCAGTCTTGCACTGTCACGTCGGCTGCGCAGGTATACCTACCTGCCAGCCCCTCCAACCTTCCCTTAACTTCATGTTAGTCACCCCTATGGTAGGCCCATGGGCAGGGTGCATTGTAAGTGTAAGGTAGGGCTTCACTATTGCGAGGTAGCCTGCTCTCCGTTGGGCAGAATGGGCCGCCGGGATTATTAACGCTATAATCCTAGCTGGCTCGGGGAGCATGGTGCAATGTCGAGTTTGGTATCCCTGAACTCGGGGTTTAATTACGCATCCGTTGGTGTGGATGGTTTTTGGACTCTGGGTTCGAAAATAGCCCTTTTAGAAAGTGTCTATTTTCTTGTCTAACCATATCTGGTCTCTGCTGGTCTGCGTGTATGTGACAGGAGCTGGGTGGCTCCAAGAGGTCTGGATGAGTCAGTGTGGAATGAGTGGGACATTACGTTGAGAGTAGGGGGAGAGTAGTTGTTGATAGCCTGCCTTGCCTGATACAATGCTGGCTCCACCTCCTGCTGAGCGACTGATGGCTCTGTACCTGCCATGGACGATCCTAGCCCCACCTCCTGCCAGGAGGGCGATAGCTCTGCTCCTGCCAGTGTCAATGCTGGCTCCACCTCCTGCGGGGCGTCTGAGGACCCGGCCCGGCTCAATGAATAGGCCAGGTGCTACTGCCTAGCTCCACCCACCCCAGACCCAGGATGTTGGGAAATCCCCGGCATAGACAAAGGGATCAAAGACGAAAAGGGGTATAAGAGAAGGACCCCTGAACTAGGAAATCAGATCACTTCTGACAAGGAACCCTGTAACCAAGGACAAGAAGCCTGCTGATCTAAAGGACTGCGTACCCCTTCTGCCAGTGTGCTGTTGTTGGGGGAATCCTGCAGTGCTTCTTTATTTTTGCCAAGGAACCAGGAGAGAGGAACTGTGTGTGTACTCTCACGCTTGCTAAGAAAATCTCCAAGGACTGGAAGAGTGCCAGTCTCCTGCCGAAGTCACAGGGCTAAAGGACTTCACCTGCTACAAAGTGCTATCTGCTGGAAGTGTGAATCCAGCATCTCTGAAAGAACCAGCAACCACGACGATCGGACGCTGGGCCCAACCGACGCCAGCAGCAACGCCAGTGAGTAGGAGTACGGCTCTAACTCCAGAGGACCTCGTGTCTGCCCCGCTGCTGATCGCATCAACCGTGTGCCCTTCGACGCCGTGAGCGCTGCTCACTCTGTGCAACTGCATCATCGACAACGCCTGCTGAGGCCAGATCGACACCGAAGACGCGACGCCGGATTGCTCGACGCCGCTGATCATCGTGTGCTTCATTTTCCTAAGGTACTGTGTTGTTGGGGGTCCGTGTGACTCCAGGCCCGACGCAGCGCTCCTCGCGGTCGACGCCGAACCTGTGGATTACCTTTGCCCCAGCGTTGTGTAGCTCCCGTGTGAGTTACCCTGTTGCTAAGAACTGTGTTTCCAAGAAGAAGATTTGCTTGATACTAAAAGACTTTTGTGCTAAAGAAGAAACTACCTTTGAACTATCCCTTTTTCCTTCCTGAACGTATTTATTCCGATTGTGTACAGTTTTGCCGTTATTTGGTCTTGTGCTAAGTCTTATATAAAAATACTTATTTTTATAATACTACGGTGTCGTGTCCATTTGTAGTGTATTCACTGTATTACTGTACGTGGTCATAATTGCTTAACACACAGCCTCTGAGATAAGCCTGTTCTGCTCTGCCAAGCTACCAAGGGGTGAGCAGGGGTTATCGAAGGGTGTGATCCCCTTGCCCTAACTAGAAAAGGAGTGTCCCTATTTGTCAGAAGTGCATACCTCTGCCAACTAGAGACAGCCGGTTCTAACATTGGATGCAGCGGTGAGGATTTGGACCTTGCATTTATGACCCATGTACAGTGATTAGTGTGCGCTACGTAGTGAAGGCAGACCGTAACGCAGTCACAATCTGATTCGGAAGGATCCTATTTTTGTTCTCCGCTTTCCTGAAACTTGATTTTCCGAACACTGCCAGTTTAACCATGAGTGACAACGGAGTCACTGCCCCTGCTATCGTTGTTGTGGAGGAGTTCGAGAGGAGTAAGCTAAAGAAATACAAGAAAGATGAGCTGAAACACTTTTGCGACCAGTTTGGAGTTCCTACCACCGGCCTCTCGAGAAAAGATGATTTTTATAAAGCATTACAGGCCTGGTGGGAATCCAGAAATCCCTCTGATGTGGTGGTGGTACCCACAGAGGAAGGGGATGAGGAGGTGCCAGTGAATGGACCTGTGCCCTCTCCCGGAAGCAGTGTTTCCTCCAAAGGTCTTTCCCCTGAAGAAAGAGAAGAAAGGGCGAAAGAGCGAGCTTACAACATGGAGATGGCAAGGCTAAAGATAAATGGGCAGTTGGAGTTAGAAAATGCAAGAGGTAGAAGGGAAGCTGATTTAGAGATCAAAAAGTTGGAGTTTGAACGAGAGAAGTTAGCTTTGGAGCGTGAAGCCAGGTTGAGGGAACTGGATATCCAAGCTAAAAAATTAGAGTTGAATCCCTCTGGTGGCAGCATTCCATCCGAGCCTGCAGAAAGTAAGTTTTACTTCCCGAAAGATGTGATCAAAGATTACAATAAGAATGAAGATATTGGTCAATGGTTTAAAGCATATGAGTTAGCATTGTTGGCCCACCAGGTCCCTGAGAAGAATTGGGGAGCGGGGTTGTGGGGTCGCTTTGTGAATGAGGGAAGAGATACCCTGTTAGACATGCCTGTTGCGGATAGGATGTCGTATGCTCATATGAAAGATGCTTTAATGTTGCGATATGGTTTAAACCCCGAGCAGTACAGACAAGCTTTTAGAGAATGTAAGAAGTTGCCTGGTACGACGTGGGTTGAATATGTGTCTTATTTTTGCAGAGCCATGGATGGTTGGGTAAAGGGCAGCAAAGTGGAAAGTTACGAAGCTCTCTATGATTTGTTTGCGTGGGAGCACTTGTCTAATAACTGTTTTCCAGAGCTGCGCCAGCACCTGATTGATAGCAAGATATCTAACCCTAGAAAACTTGCTGAGGAGGCGGACCGCTGGGTCAGTACCAGGGTCCACAAGGGTCCAGTGGGAGACTCAGCCAAAGGTGGGCAGGGTCCCCAGCAGAAGAGTGGGGGGGACAAGGGTAAACAGAAGGAGTCTCAGAAAGGGCCCCAAAGTAATCCCCAAGGGAACCAAGGGAAGGGTTCCCAGCCTCCCCCTGAGAAGAAGTCAGGGGCCCCGACGGGTAAACCTGTTCATAGGGGCCCCCTAACCTGCTACGGTTGTGGGCAGGTGGGACACCGGTTTTATGACCCCCAGTGTCCCAAGAAGGATTCGAATGCACCGCCGCGTGCACCCCCTCGTCAGTTGGCAAGTGTAGCCTTGGGAGGGGAGGAGATGGTTGTCCATGGTGGGAGGGGTCCCGCAGAAATGTCCCTGGTCTCGCTAGGAGACATGCAAATGGTCCCTCCACCCCCTCTGCCTAGTAACACTAGTAAATATAGGCAGTGGGTGACCATTAATGGCCATAGAGTGGAAGCCCTCAGAGACACCGGAGCGAGTGTGACAGCTGTCAAGTGTCACTTGGTGTCCAGAGAGCAGGTGGTTCCCCACGCATTCTACCCCGTGATAGCTGCCGATAACTCCCAGAAAGAGTGTGAGGTGGCTCAGGTTTCCTTTGAATGGGGGGGAGTTTCAGGTACTCTTCAGGTTGCTGTGAGGCCCGCCATGCCTGTCGACTGTCTCCTGGGCAATGATTTGGAAGACTCCCCTTGGGCTAAGGTGGAGAGAGCGGCGCACTTGAAAATGTTGGGTGTGCCAGAGTGGGTGTGTGCAACCACTCGATCCATGACAGCGAGTAAGGGTGTTGATGGGGTCCCGGAGCCTGAAAGTACGGCCCAGGACCCAGCTGTGAAGAGAAGAGGCAGGAGGCGCGGGAAACCGGCCCCCGTTGTTCCCGTGGTCCAGAAGGAGGTAGACCCTGAGGGGGATGCCCTGGAGCCCACAGGGGAACAAATTGCCGAACTGGGAGATCTGCCCGAGCTGACCCACTGGCAGCAGGATGGTGGTCCCTCCAGGGAGGAATTCTGTGCGGAACAGAAAGAGTGCCCTTCTCTTGTGGGCATGAGGCAGCAGGCCTCAGCCCAATCCTCAGGTGATCAGTCAGGGTCACATTTTGTGTACTGGGAGAACGACCTCCTGTATAGCGAGCCTAAGGCTGCTGAACCTGGGTCAGCCCGTGTGCTGGTGGTCCCCCAGCGCTTCAGAGCCTTCCTACTGGGTTTGGCTCATGACGTACCGTTAGCCGGACATCTGGGGCAGGACAAGACCTATGACAGGCTTGTCACCCATTTTTATTGGCCTCAGATGCGTAGGGATGTAGACATCCATTGCAAGACTTGTCGCACTTGCCAGGCAAGTGGGAAAAGCGGAAGGAAGCAGAAGGCTCCCCTCCAACCTTTTCCGGTGGTCAGCACCCCCTTTGACCGGGTGGGTATTGACATTGTTGGGCCCCTGGACCCCAAGACAGCCCTAGGCAACAGGTTCATCCTGGTCTTGGTGGACCATGCCACGAGGTACCCGGAAGCCATCCCTCTCAGGACAGTGACGGCCCCCGTGGTGGGACGGGCACTGATGGGTGTTTTCTCCCGGATGGGGTTCCCCAGAGAGGTGGTGTCCGACCGAGGCACCAACTTCATTTCGAACTATATGAAGTCTCTGTGGAAGGAGTGTGGGGTAACCTACAAGTTCACCACTCCTTACCACCCTCAAGGAAATGGGCTGGTTGAGAGATTCAACCGGACCCTGAAAGGCATGATTATGGGTCTTGAAGAACCAATGAGGCGGAAATGGGACGTCCTCTTGCCATGCCTGTTGTTTGCTTACCGTGAGGTGCCGCAGAAGGCTCTAGGGTTCAGTCCCTTTGAGCTCTTATACGGTCACCCGGTAAGAGGACCTCTGAGTCTGGTCAAGGAAGGCTGGGAGCAATCTCCCAGGAAACCTCCCCAGGATGTATACAGTTACATGCTGGCCTTTCGGAACCAGACTCGGCGCTTCAGAGAACTTGCTCAGGCAAATCTGGAGGCCAGCCAGGAGGAGATGAAGCGATGGTACGACCGGAATGCCACTCTGGTAGAGCTTCAGCCTGGTCAGGAAGTGTGGGTCATGTCCCCTGTGGAACCTTGTGCGCTCAAGGGCAGGTGGACTGGACCGTTTAAGGTTGTGGAGAAGAAGAGCGATGTCACCTACTTGGTGGACTTGAAATCTCCCAGGAACCCCTTGCGGGTCCTGCATGTCAACCGTTTGAAGCCCCACTTAGAAAGGTCCGAAGTGGGCATGCTCCTAGCTACAGATGATGGAACGGAGGAGGAGAGTGAGCCTCTTCCTGACCTCCTGTATGCTAAAGAGCAAGACGGGTCAGTGGATGGTGTGGTCCTCTCTGACACACTGACCCTTGAGCAGAAACAGGATTGTCGCCACCTGTTGGGACAATTCCCGGATCTGTTTTCCTTGGTTCCGGGTGTCACGCATTGGTGTGTCCATGACGTTGACACCGGAGACAGCCCTCCTGTGAAGCACAAGGCTTACAGGGTGACTGACAAGGTCAGAGCGTACATCAAGGAGGAGGTCTCCAAAATGTTCGCGTTGGGGGTGATTGAGTCCTCTAGCAGTCCTTGGGCCAGCCCAGTGGTCTTGGTCCCGAAGGCTGCAGCGCCTGGTGCTTCACCAGAACTCCGGTTCTGCGTGGACTACCGAGGGCTCAATTCAGTCACGAAGACTGACGCGCACCCCATCCCCAGAGCTGATGAGCTCATCGATCGGTTGGGGGCTGCCCGGTACCTTAGTACGTTCGATTTAACGTCTGGGTACTGGCAGATCGCCTTGACTGATGGGGCCAAAGAGAGGTCAGCATTCGCCACACCAGATGGGCTATACCAGTTCCGAGTGATGCCCTTTGGGATGAAGAATGCCCCCGCCACCTTCCAGAGGTTGGTCAACCAGGTCTTGGCTGGACTGGAGGAATTCAGCGCCGCCTACCTGGACGACATCGCCGTGTTCAGCGCCAGCTGGGAGGAACACGTGCGTCACCTCCAGGAAGTGTTGTTGGCTCTGCGCGGAGCAGGCCTCACAATCAAGGCCAGTAAGTGCCAGATTGGGCAGGGTTCTGTGGTGTACTTGGGGCACCAAGTAGGGAGCGGCAAGGTTGCCCCCCTGCAACCCAAGATTGATACCATCCTGGCTTGGGCACCGCCCAAAACCCAAACACAGGTGAGAGCCTTCTTAGGACTCACGGGTTATTACAGGAGGTTTGTCAAGGATTACGGTAACATTGTGCACCCCTTGACTTCGCTGACTTCCAGGAAGCAGCCACGAAACGTGATCTGGACTGATGCCTGTCAAACGGCCTTTGACACCCTGAAAACTGCAATGTGCACAGCACCTATACTCCAAGCACCCGACTTTTCGAAAGAATTCATTGTTCAGACGGACGCTTCAGAGCATGGCGTGGGGGCTGTTCTAGCTCAGGTGAATGAAGAGGGCCGAGACTTGCCTGTAGCCTTCATCAGTAAGAGGTTACTTCCCAGGGAAACGAGGTGGAGTGCGATAGAGAGAGAAGCATTTGCTGTGGTCTGGGCGCTGAAGAAGCTAAGACCCTACCTGTTTGGGACTCACTTCCGGGTTCAGACAGACCACAGGCCCCTCAGATGGTTGATGCAAATGAGGGGTGAGAATCCAAAACTGTTGAGGTGGTCCATTGCTCTACAGGGGATGGACTTTACGGTGGAACACCGCCCTGGTACAGATCACGCCAATGCTGATGGTCTGTCCAGATTTTTCCGCCTTAGTGATGAGGACTCCCTAGGTTAAGGGTAGTTCTCCCCACATTTCAGCTGGAGGGGACACGTGTTAGACCTGACATCATTGGCTTGAGTCTCTCCTCCATTTTTTCTGTTTGCCTCCACTGTGTTACGATGTTTTGCTGGTATATGCTTTGGGCGCCGTGTCACTGCTGATCAGTGCCATAGCGCAAGTGCTCCCTATGTTAAAAGGATGTATCTATTGTATCCATGTTTGGCTTGTTTTGGTTTACTGTCAGTCCCTAGTCTAGTGCACCAGGAGTGCCGGGGCTTGTAAATTCAAATGCCGCTCGTGGGCTTGCAGCACGTGTTGTGCCACCCACAGGAGCGGCCTTGTAAAAGAATGTCTACGGGTCGGTCATTGCGAGACCCACGTGCAGTCTTGCACTGTCACGTCGGCTGCGCAGGTATACCTACCTGCCAGCCCCTCCAACCTTCCCTTAACTTCATGTTAGTCACCCCTATGGTAGGCCCATGGGCAGGGTGCATTGTAAGTGTAAGGTAGGACAAGCCTGACCAAGTTGGTCTGTCCTGATAGTGAAGTGCCGCCATCTTAGGGCTTCACTATTGCGAGGTAGCCTGCTCTCCGTTGGGCAGAATGGGCCGCCGGGATTATTAACGCTATAATCCTAGCTGGCTCGGGGAGCATGGTGCAATGTCGAGTTTGGTATCCCTGAACTCGGGGTTTAATTACGCATCCGTTGGTGTGGATGGTTTTTGGACTCTGGGTTCGAAAATAGCCCTTTTAGAAAGTGTCTATTTTCTTGTCTAACCATATCTGGTCTCTGCTGGTCTGCGTGTATGTGACAGGAGCTGGGTGGCTCCAAGAGGTCTGGATGAGTCAGTGTGGGATGAGTGGGACATTACGTTGAGAGTAGGGGGAGAGTAGTTGTTGATAGCCTGCCTTGCCTGATACAATGCTGGCTCCACCTCCTGCCGAGCGACTGATGGCTCTGTACCTGCCATGGACGATCCTAGCCCCACCTCCTGCCAGGAGGGCGATAGCTCTGCTCCTGCCAGTGTCAATGCTGGCTCCACCTCCTGCGGGGCGTCTGAGGACCCGGCCCGGCTCAATGAATAGGCCAGGTGCTACTGCCTAGCTCCACCCACCCCAGACCCAGGATGTTGGGAAATCCCCGGCATAGACAAAGGGATCAAAGACGAAAAGGGGTATAAGAGAAGGACCCCTGAACTAGGAAATCAGATCACTTCTGACAAGGAACCCTGTAAACAAGGACAAGAAGCCTGCTGATCTAAAGGACTGCGTACCCCTTCTGCCAGTGTGCTGTTGTTGGGGGAATCCTGCAGTGCTTCTTTATTTTTGCCAAGGAACCAGGAGAGAGGAACTGTGTGTGTACTCTCACGCTTGCTAAGAAAATCTCCAAGGACTGGAAGAGTGCCAGTCTCCTGCCGAAGTCACAGGGCTAAAGGACTTCACCTGCTACAAAGTGCTATCTGCTGGAAGTGTGAATCCAGCATCTCTGAAAGAACCAGCAACCACGACGATCGGACGCTGGGCCCAACCGATGCCAGCAGCAACGCCAGTGAGTAGGAGTACGGCTCTAACTCCAGAGGACCTCGTGTCTGCCCCGCTGCTGATCGCATCAACCGTGTGCCCTTCGACGCCGTGAGCGCTGCTCACTCTGTGCAACTGCATCATCGACAACGCCTGCTGAGGCCAGATCGACACCGAAGACGCGACGCCGGATTGCTCGACGCCGCTGATCATCGTGTGCTTCATTTTCCTAAGGTACTGTGTTGTTGGGGGTCCGTGTGACTCCAGGCCCGACGCAGCGCTCCTCGCGGTCGACGCCGAACCTGTGGATTACCTTTGCCCCAGCGTTGTGTAGCTCCCGTGTGAGTTACCCTGTTGCTAAGAACTGTGTTTCCAAGAAGAAGATTTGCTTGATACTAAAAGACTTTTGTGCTAAAGAAGAAACTACCTTTGAACTATCCCTTTTTCCTTCCTGAACGTATTTATTCCGATTGTGTACAGTTTTGCCGTTATTTGGTCTTGTGCTAAGTCTTATATAAAAATACTTATTTTTATAATACTACGGTGTCGTGTCCATTTGTAGTGTATTCACTGTATTACTGTACGTGGTCATAATTGCTTAACACACAGCCTCTGAGATAAGCCTGTTCTGCTCTGCCAAGCTACCAAGGGGGTGAGCAGGGGTTATCGAAGGGTGTGATCCCCTTGCCCTAACTAGAAAAGGAGTGTCCCTATTTGTCAGAAGTGCATACCTCTGCCAACTAGAGACAGCCGGTTCTAACATATATCATGCATCATAATTTAGGAGTTTGTTGATTTATGGAATATTAAGCTTTGTGAAATAGATTAATGGTACCAAATGCTCAAATTATATTGCTTTCCCTCTAAAAAAATGAGCTGTCATTGGGTTGTCAGGTAGCCTCTTTAGGGGACACAGTAGTATCACATGCTATGATGTGGGCTTCATTTGATTCAAAATTGTAAGTATTGATGCTCATCTGATGGGAGGCATGATAAGCTGGTTATACGTCTTGACATGCGACCCTCCTATTGTGAATTTCATGCTACTTGGGACAGCGCTGGGAGTGAAAGCTCTCTTGCGGCACTCCTGTACTTCGCGCTCTACTTTATTTTAATGCTATGCTGATAAACGTACTTCATTTTTAACTTGCACTGATTGTTTTTAAACTGAGCTTGATCTATTTCGCTTACCTGTCCACTTCTGAAGCCCTTCTCTACCGCATATTCCCCGTTCCACCACAGGTTTTCCCGGTTGTAGTGGAGGGAGGCATGGCACATTTCTTCTGTGCTAGAGGTGAGGGGAGGTGGGGGATCACGGGTCGCTGGTCACCTGACCTGGGATGTAAATTGCATGCAAAGCACTCCACGCAGAGTACATGCGGTGGGAGTGAAAGCTCTCTGGTGGTACTCCTGTACCTTGCGCTCTACTTTTGTTCAATTCTATGCTGACAAACGTACCTTATTTTTAACTTGCACTGATTGTTTTTAAACTGAGCCTGATGTATTTCGCTTACCTGTCCACTTCTGACACCCTTCTCTACCACATACTCCCTGTTCCACTGCTGGTTTTCCCGGTTGTAGTGGAGGGAGGCGCAGCACATTTCTTGAGGGCTAGAGGTGAGGGGAGGCGGGGGATCACGGGCCGCCGGTCACCTGACCTGGGATTTAAATTGCATGCAACGCACTCCGCGCAGCGGACTCGCGCTGGGAGTGAAAGCTCCCTTGCGGCACTCCTATACTTTGCACTCTACTTTATTTCAATGCTATGCTGACAAACATACTTCATTTTTAACTTGCACTGATTGTTTTTAAACTGAGCCTGATCTATTTTGCTTACCTGTCCACTTCCAACGCCCTTCTCTACCGCATACTCCTTGTTCCACCATGGGTTTTCCTGGTTGTAGTGGAGGGAGGCGCAGCACATTTCATCCGGGCTAGAGGTGAGGGAAGGCGGGGGATCGCTGGCTGCCAGTCACCTGACCTGGGATTTAAATTGCATGTAACGCACTCCGCGCAGCGGGCGAGCCGGCGGAGCGCCAAAGGCAAGCCCGTCTGTGTCCGTCCGCGCCCGTCCGGGATCAGGGACCAAGACCCCTGGCCCAATGCTCTCCAAAAGACTTGTATTTTCGCCTAAAAAACTTTTAGCCCTTCGCCCGGCAATTAAACTAGATTGCATTCAGCTTTTAGGCGATACCTTAGTGATTGAAACCTGCCCGGGCTGTAGCTGCTCGCTTGCTACTCCTCAGCTACATCATTCTGTGTCTTCAGGAAATAGTTCAATCACATCTTCTAACGTTTCTCCCACAAAAGAGTTTACATTCCTTAGCTTAAATTGTCGCTCACACCCTAATAATAAAGGGATATCTTTGACCTTCTCCATGAGGAATTACCTGATGCGTTTTTTCTCACTGAGATGTACCTTAATGAGAGTGCTGGCCCCGATGTTGCCATTGCTCTACCTCCCAACCATGCATCGCTAGAATGTATAGAGTTATAAGAACAGGCGGGGAATAGCCATCATTTCCGAGAAACATCTTCAATGTAAACTTGAGTCAGTAGGTTTCCCTAACTGTGAAGCTGCCTTGTTTAAAATTGCACTTAACCCCAAATTCACCTTTTCTGTCTTATTGGTTTATCGTCCTCCTGGCCCTCCCACCTCCTGGGCCACATCTTTGCCTTGTCTCTTATCCCCATTAATTATGAGTTTTAAAAACTTTTCAATACTTGGGGACCTAAACTTACATTTAGATGATCTGTCTAATTCCACGGGCATTACATTTATTTCGGACCTTGCTGCTATGAATATTAAACTCTGTAATTCTGGCCCTACGCATAAAGCAGGACACCTTCTTGATCCCATTTTTTCCACTCTTGCTGATATTCACTGTGCTCCAGCAGTACGAATTTACTGGTCCGATCATTTTTTATTAAAGTTTACAATCACTCTTCCTCTCATTTTGATGTCCTCATTCCCTTCTCTTAAGTCTTCCAAAAGAGATTGGAAAAAAATTGACTCCAATGCCCTTAACAATCAGTTATGTTGTAATTTACCTACATCTGACTCGCAGTTTGATGTATTCTCGGATAGTGTCCATACCTGGCTTTCTAATGCCATAGACTCTTGTCTTCCCCCGACCAATAAAAAACGTACATATCATAGTCCCCCGGCCCTATGGTTCAACAATACTTTAAAAATTGAGAAATCTAAATGCAAAGCCTTGGGACTAAAATGGTGAAGGGTCTATGCGCCTGATCTTAAGATGCCTATAAAAAGGCTATAAAAATATACCATAAACTTTGCAAGACTGCTAGGGCCAGTTTTGTTTCCAAAACCATTACTGATGCAGCTAACGGCTCTAAAACACTTTTCGGTCTAGTAAAAAAGCTTTCTGGTTCAGAAACTATAGGTAACCCCGCGCCATAGAACAAAAAGCAGTGTGAAGATCTGGGCCAATTCTTTACATAAAAAATTGAGAAGATCTATCTTGAAATTGATAACTCTCCTTTAACCATGCCATTGCAATCAGATTTGACAACCACTAACCTTACACTACCGTCTCCTAGTTTGACTGCTGTTACATCACATTCAGAACTCGCTACGGAGCTCTGCACTACTCCCCCTCTTTTAGATTCTTGGCCCCTTCTTATTTCGGATCTCTTAGTCTTATTTTAGATAAAGTTAAGTCTGGTTCCCCTAATGACCTATGCCAATCTCTATTCTTAAGCAACTTGACTGTTCCCATATGCAGGTCATCTTGAATGTATTAAACTCTTCCCTACTGGAGTCCAAAGTTCCTCCACTTTGGAAACACGCTATGGTAACTCCTCTTCTTAAGAAACCTACTGCTGATCCTGCTATTCTTACTAATTACCCTCCAATTTCCCTCTTGCCTGTCTTCTCTAAAATCCTCAAAAGGCATATCCATTCTCATCTTTCCCAGTTTATTGAGACTAACAAAATCCTTAATCCTTCTCAATCTGGGTTCGGAACTGGATTTTCCACTGAAACCACTTTGCTGCGGGTCACAGAGAGGCTCCACCACCACTTGGACACTGGAGATACCGCCGCGCTCATATTATTAGACCTCAGTGCAGCGTTCGACACTATCTCCCATCCCATATTAGTCAACACACTGAGGTCCTCTGGCATTTGTGGCTCTGCCTTGGACTGGATTGTCTCTTTTTTGGATGGCCATACATTTCAGATTTTCTCTGTTACAGATAGGTCCAATATCCATCAATCACCCTATGGGGTACCCCAGGGCTCCATACTGAGCCCCATGCTTTTTAACATATATGTCAGGCCTCTAGCTGACATTGCCGAATAGGCCGGTTTGACCCTCTTTACCTACGCTGATGACTCTCAAATCATCTTTTCACTTTCTCGTTCTGACCCTAGCTCTACATCCTGTCTTCAGTTGGGTGAATTGCAATATGGATGAACTAGAACGTTTTGAAACTTAACGGCGAAAAAAAGGAGGTTTTAATCCTTGGTAAGGAGAAAGATCTCTGGGGCCCATTACACTGGCCCGCCGAGATGGGAGCTCTCCGCATCCTTCCAGCCACATCCGTAACCTGGGCGTCCATATTGATGAGTCTTTATCCATGCATCATCAAGCAGTCAAGGTCACAGCCATTTGTTTTACAATCTTAAAATGGCTTAGGAAGAACCTTTGGATGCTACCTAAGACCACCCAGAAAACTGTGGTTCCTGCCCTCGTCACCTCACAGCTGGATTACAGAAATGTTCTTCTTCTGAGTGCAAACAAGGCTGTGGACGTTGACTTCAGCTGATGCAGAACGCTGCAGCAAGACTTCTATGCAGAGTTCCCAGAATTACACCCATCTCTGGCTATCTCCGTGACTTACATTGGCTCAGGGTGAAAAATCACACAAAATTCAAAGCCCTGAGCTACATGTTTAAGATCAAATGGGGCTCAGCACCACAATACCTGCATTCTCTGGCTTGCCCATATGTCCCGAGCCGCCATCTCTGTTCCGCTTCTCTAGGAAAATTCATGGTGCCCAGATTTAAACTTGCTAGGATGGGTGGTCGATCCTTTTCTTATCTTGGTCCAATCCGTTGGAATGCTCTCCCTCTCGCCATCCGCAGAGGAAACCAGTTATCCCTGTTTTCGCAGATCTTTAAAGACCTGGTTATTTAATCAGTAACTCCTTCTTATTTTCTCTCTTCTGCTTCCAGTTCTGTCCAGGCACCTTGAAACCCTTTTTGGGTAGGTGTTGTGTCTTATAAATTCATTAAAACAATAAATAAATACATTGGTTCTGTATGCACATCATACCTTTTAAGGAAGTTATGTGAAGGATTGAACTGGCTCCAGGTGCCCATTCGAGGCACCTGACTCGGTTTTAATATGGCCGTGTCCTTCTCATGTAGATTGAGGATTCTAAAGCAAAGCTTTTGGAGAATGAATAGTAGACGGGATAACATCTTGTACTCCATGTATAGCCATTTAGTAGTGGGAGTGTGGGGGATTAAACTCATGGTTAAGTTTACAATGAATATGCCTAATTCCATGTCAAGAGGTTTGGCGTGGGAGGGATCTAACCTGTTTTTATTGCATATCAGAGATGCCTATTCCCTCTTAAGATGGTCGCCCTGTTTCACTGGGAATGACAGTGGACTTAACCCCTAAGTTTACGGACCGGCTTGTTAACAGATGTAAGCAATTTAAGAAATTTGAGGTGAATACAAATGGGAAACGAGGTACACCGCACAGGTTTGTTTCATTTATTCATATCGCATGAGGTAGAGAAGAGAACAGACGTGCGGCTTTTGACACCAATTGGAGTAGGTAGTATGTGAGGCCACAACTGTATAAGCACATTATATTGGTTTCAGGTGCACATTGGCACTAGAATTGTGTCTGCTATGGTTGGTCCAAGGACGCTTTTGGCCTTCTTGGTATCACTCGTTCCTTTTCCAATTGGATAGAGCTAGATCATTGTTGAATGGAAACACAGTCGCCCTGGAAGATTGCTCTTGGGTTAGATTGTCCTTTGATAATGTAGTAATTTATTTCTACTGTGGTTTTGTGCTGGGGTAACTGACACTTGCATGCTTCGTGCAATACTAATTTAAATTTCCTGGCACACTTGATTCTCACTTGGATAACATTGTCGGACCATGTAAAGCTGGATTCGTGAGCCGCCGGATGATGGTTCGTGACGGTTCTATGTGTTTTGATGCCTGGTTATCAATGAGTGTCCCCGATGGTTTGGATGATGAAGAATACTCAAAGCTCTTAGCATTTTCTGTCACTCTCACTCTCTGCCTTTTGGGGCACAGCAATTAATGCATGGTAGGCATGCAACATTTTCAATGCCGCCTGAATTTGGGGGCTCACCCCGGAATATTCTTGCACCCCTTTCTCACCCTTTTTTCATTACAGCAACCCTTGCAGGTGCGAGTGTGGGTCTATGGTGCGTTTGTGGGTCCTTGGTGGACCATGACATATAGACATTTGATGGATGCTGTCAAATTCCTACTAATATTGCACATCTCTGCAATTTGGCAGTTATGGTTGTAATTATATTTTCAGATCAAAAAAAGAAGGGGGGACAGGGAGAAATAGGAGGTCCCGTACCGAAGCTCCCATAAATTACGTAGTAATCACTTAGGTGTAACTGTTCCTATGAAAAAAGACGCAACCTATTCTGGTAGCTTATATAAATGTATTAAAGTTGTCTAATTTTTTGCAATAGCGGTTGGATATAGATGGAGGTAGAGAAATCCCTCCTTTTAAAAAATGTGCCTCACGCACCCTTGTGGGTGTCATGCTTCATCATCTGGCATTTGCTCTTCAAGGGGGTGGCATTGCCCGACATTTCTCTAAGCTACCAGAACAGGTTGCATCTTTTTTCTTAGGAACAGTTACCCCTAAGTGTAATTATATTTTGCCATCAAGTGCTGCTAACAGGGCAGATAGACCCAAACTGTTCCTGTATTGATGTTTCAAAACTGGTTATAAAATGTACCCTCCTGCGTGAGAAACATTGCCTGGGTGTGATGGGATGCCCATAGACTGTGTTAGAGAATTAGAAGCCTGAACACAATCTGGTATGTATTTGAGTTATATGCACAAATATAATTTGGTATATATTGGATTTATGATTGTTTAGCTTCCTGTGTATGATGCAGGATGCTACGTATTCTTAGGTTATCTAAGGTGTCACAAGAAAGATGGTTGTTTTTATGGAAATATGTGTGCTGATACTTTGCAATATGAGGACAATTCAATATGTTATATTGGAATTTTCCTCCCCCCCCCCACCATTTTCTAGCCTTAGGAATCTAATGAAATGACTCATAAACAGATAAGTTGCATGAATTTCATTTACTTGACCACTAACCCCACAGGTTAAAATGTGACTTGAGCAGTATATATGTTTATATATATATGAATTTTGATATAATGGTGGCCTAAGTGTTTGTTTTAGAAATATTGTGCATTTTTACCACTTACTAGTAACCATAATGGGTCTGAAATATGTGGAGTCGCAATTTCTGAATAATGTTTTAGATGTATGTACATTGTTTGTAAAGTATTGTAAGTTGCATAAGCACCTATGCATGTAGGGAATCAATCTGTCCTAAGTAAGATGTTATTACATTTGTTTAGACGTTAACTGTTTTATATTAGTGTTTTATGTGTGATTATGGTTCTTCTTTGGCATAAATTGTGCATATGTCATTTTTTTCTAAATATGTTGTGGGTTTATTTGTTCCTATATATGTATTCATAGGGAAACCCTTTACCAACTGCGATCTCTGCAACCCAGCCCACACCACCGTAGGACGCCACAGCTTGCAACTTGGCCTCCTGAACTGTAGGTCCCTTCCGAAACACTCCCTAGAGCTAAACCTCCTCATACAGGATCTCACAATTGACATTCTGTTCCTTACGGAAACTTGCTCATCCCCAACGCAGAATCCGATATCGTCAATGCCCTTCCTCAAGGCTTTCTAATCCACTCTCAGAACAGACCCCTCGGCAGAGGAGGTGGCCTGGCAATAATATATAGGGAGCACTTCGTTTGCAGAGCGAACAACGGCACTATCGAAGACTGCGAGAGCTGCCATTTCGTCTTACAAATCTCACCCACAGTCTCCCTCTCCGGGCTACTCATATATCGCCCACCGGGAGCCCCTACCAAGTTCTCTAGCGCCCTTGTTGAAACTGTCACCTCAATGGCTACGTCATCCCCCAACTTCATAATCTTGGGAGACCTCAATCTCCACTTTCTAGACCCCAAGGACCTGACAGCATCCGACCTCCTTCTCGACCTCATCTCTTACGACCTAAGACTAGTGAATTCAGAGGCTACTCATGACAAAGGTCACCTCCTTGACCCCATTTTTACCAATATCCTCAAAACCGCTCTCCTCCTCCCACTGCGATGGGGACTTCCTGGTCCCCATCGCTTGGCACCCCAACGTCCCGCCACCTCAACCCCCCAAAATCCGGGTCACGGATAGACGCTGGTCCAAACTCTCGTCTGAAGAATCGGCCACCAGACTCACGCAGTCTCTCCCCCCCCAGCTCTAGATCCAGCAACCGCAGATGCGCAATTCAATTTCTGGCTCACCCTCTCACTCGATCCTTGCCTCCCCAAAACAAGCACCCTGAAACGAGCCAAAAGAGTGAACCCCGCCCCATGGTACACCCCTGAGCTAAAACTGCTACGAAAAGATTGTGAAAAGATAGAGCGCTCATGGAGGAAAGACGGATCCATAGCCAGAAAAGACGCTTTCCGCTCCTCCATAAGAACTTATAAAACCGCCCTGCGCAACACCAAAAGCCAATTCTTTGATGAGAGAATAAAAAAGTCCTCTAGCTCTGCTAGAGAAACTTTCATCATCATGAAAGAACTGCTCAAAGTCCCTGACCCTCCCCCAGTTCCTAACATCTCCGAGGACAAATGCCACAAGCTGGCAAAATACTTCGACGAAAAAATCCACAAGATCCTCGCCACACTGCCCCAAGTTAACCCCAGAGCAGATGCTAACGATCTACCCAAGCCTGTATCAGACTCCAACCCGCAGCCGGGAAACCTAGACATTCGCCTAGATACACTTGGCCCGGTAACGGAAGAAGAGGTCCTTACAACTCTTGCCACGATTAAAAGTAGTTCCCCCAGCGACCCGGTGCCCATTCGCATCCTTAAAAAAGTGGCATCCACAATCGCCCTCCCCCTATCTGACCTCATCAACTCTTCTCTGTGTCAGGGAACGGTCCCTCTCAGCTGGAAGGCCGCCGTCGTCAAAGCCCTTCTCAAAAAACCACTCCTGGATCCGTCGGACCTGGCCAACTACAGGCCAATCTCCCTCCTCCCCAGAATCAGTAAAATCACGGAAAAAATAGTGAACAAAAAACTTTCTCATTTCCTGGAGTCTAACAACCTCCTCAGGAACTCTCAGACTGGATTCCGCCCTAGTCAGGGCACGGACACCGCCCTCCTGGCTGTGGTGGAGGAGACCAGATGCATTTTGGACGCAGGAGGATGAGTGGCAGCGATCCTCCTGGACCTCAGTGCGGCCTTCGACACTGTCAACCACCAGGTCCTCATCCAACGACTTAAAGACATCAGGGTGGAAGGAACCGCTCTAGCACGGCTCACGTCATTCCTAAACAACCGCTCCTTCCAGGTCTGGGAGAATAACACCCGCTCCACAGCGTTTCCCCTCCAGTGCGGAGTACCGCAAGGCTCATCCCTTAGCCCTACTTTATTTAATGTCTACATGTCCCCACTGGAGGAAGTGGTCACCCCGTTTGGAGTAAAAATTATTAGCTACGCCGATGACACCCAACTGGTAGTTTAACTATCCCATCCCAACCAAGAACCGTCCAACCTTCACACCTGCCTCTCTGAAATCTTTATGTGGATGAACGAATCAGCCCTTAAACTCAACGGGTCCAATACTGAGATCATGCTTCTCGGACATAAAGGGCCTACCCTTCCCCCAAACCTCTGGCCCTCCTGCCTGGGAGAGCCCCCCGCTCCCAAAGAGGAGATTAAGAGCCTAGGGATCTGGATAGAGAAGGACCTGTCCTTCAAAACCCAAGCAAAAAAAACTGCTGGGATCTGCTTCGGCCTTCTCAGATCAGTCAGAAAAATTCTGCCCCTGCTCCCACAAACCTCCCGGAAACTGCTCATCCAAGGCCTGATCCTTTCCAGATTGGATTATAGCAACGCCATCTACCTGGGAGCACCCGAAGCCACCCTCAACAAATTACAACGAATTCAGAACGCCGCTGCCCGGCTTCTCACGAACACCCCGGCCAGAACTTCGGCCAAACCAGCTCTGAAACTCCTGCACTGGCTCCCAATTGGAGAGAGAATAAAATTCAAAGCCCTCTGTCTGGCGCATAAACTTCTACGGGACAAGGGCCCCCCATCCTCAAAAACCTTATCACGCCTTAAAAAGCCACAAGGCCTCTCCGCTCGGATCACGAACACCTTATCACAGTCCACAGAGGCACGCACAGGAGGTCGCGATTCTCGGTGAACACGGCTAAAATGTGGAACGCCCTACCTCTCAAACTCAGGAGTGAATCCAGTCATCTCCGCTTCAGAAAACTATTGAAAACGCACCTCTTCCCCTGATCCACTGCTTCTTTTCTCTCTCTGGTCACCCCACCAAATCTGCTGTCTTCGTTTTTAGCGCTGGGATGCTTCCGGGTTACTATGTGCTCTAAAAAATATATATATATATATATATATATATATATATATATATATATATATATATATATATATATATATATATATATATATATATATATATATATATATATATATATATATATATATATATATGTTGTTTGTATTTATTGTATTACAGCCCTGAAGAAGTCCATGTCTGTGGAACAAATGTGTTGGCTGTCTTTGTTGTATCACTTGAAGTTCAGTTTTTAAAGCAAGAAAATAAAAATCTTGAAAATCTTGAAAATAAAAATCTTGGAAAGTGAATGGAACTTATTTACATATGAAAACATCAATAAAGGTGCATCCCTATCTGTTTCAGTATGCAAAGTGAGAGGAGTTTGTACACACCAATCCCCATGTTCAAAAATAAGCAACTATTTGTCAGAATACAGCCTGGCATTTGGCCTCTGTTTGTGAAGCAAATGTGACAGTATAAATAAAGAATATACGGCCAGATTCATCAACGTAAAATCAGCTCGCAAAGGGCCAGATTCTGAGAATCTGGCCCTTTGCGAGCGCAATTTTTGCATTTGGGATTCATCATCCCAAATGCAAAAATCGCTATTATAGAATTCGCAATTTTGCGAGGAATTGCATTTAAGGAATCTCTATTTGAGATTCCTTAAATGCAATTCATGAAACATTTCAAAATTGCGAATTCGCAATTTTGGGCCGCTATTTACCACGAAGTAAAACCTCGTGGTAAATAGCGTAAACTTAGAAAAATGCACTTAAGTGCATTTTTCTAAGTTCTATGTTACACACTCACATGTCTTTGGGACATGTGTGTGCGTAACACCAGCGTCCAATTTCATTTCAGGGCTACAACAGGGTGTCCTTTGGACACCCCTGCACCCTTGAAATCGCAAACTCAAAATGCGAATCGCTAATAGCGATTCGCACATTGATATGTCTTCCCATTCATTCCTATGGGCCTTTAGGCCTTTAGGCCCATAGGAATGAATGGGGAGTTATTCCTTATTTGCGATTAGCAATTAGCTAATCGCAAATAAGGAAGCTGTAGGAATCACAAAATAAATTGAGATTTGTACATGAATCCCGTTTTGCGAGTCTGTAATAGCGATTCCTTAATAACCGCTATTACAGACTCGCTAAACGAGACTTTGATGAATCTATGGGATAGAGGCATCTTTATTTATTGCTTGGACTTTCCAGATCCACCAAAAATCTGCTTGCAATCCACCAGAGTTTGGGAATCACTGTTATATGGTACTTGTTAAAACCAGAGTTTAACAGTTTTTTGGTGTCTTCATGTTTATCGCTACTTGTGCCATCAAATCCCAGTTGATATCAATGGACTTGACTTGTAAGGCTTATGGAAGGGCATTTTTTCCACTCTTCTACACCATGTAATTGCTTGTCACATGCCAAGCAGAGTTTCACAGTGATGCACTTTGGATAAAATTCACTCGCTATAAATGAATACATAGCACGTTGTGATGATTGAGTGTCAAGGTGCTTAAACCAGTGCAATTCCATGCTGTAAAACTGCTTAAATACTAACAAGCAAATTCCTGCTACTCAAAGGAGGAAAGGAGCACACTAAGTCACATCCCAATACTCACTTTGCTCAGATGCCTTGTGGTTAATGTGGTGCATGGTAACACTTACTGCAGTAGAAGACTTTTGGGCCCTATTTATGACCTGATTTGCATCACACTTGCAACACACAAGGTGGTGCAAAAGCGATACAAACCTTAAATCAGATTATTGACACCATGCTAGGCCACCTTTCTTGGCTCTGAGTGGCTCCTAAAATCTGGAGTAATGCAACGCAGTGCAAATAGCTGTTTGGCTTACTCAGCTCCGGGAAGGAGTTCCATGGACGTTGCAAGGGGGTTCCCACCCACCTCTCATGGTTTTTGACGCATTCCCAGATTTACTGAAACTGGTCAACCTAGGAATACACCAAAAAGATACGCCTCATCAAGTGAGGCATAATAAGGTGAAATATCTTTATTTCTCCTTGTTACTTTCTCTTTCTATGCTTTCTATGTGTGCTGCATTCTGCAGTACACATAGAAAGTTGGATTTTGCCTCTCAGGATTGTTTTTGTGCAGGAATGTGTCCTTTCCTGTACAAAAACAATCCTTTCTGTAATGCAGGGACCCTTCAACCATGAACAGGAATGTGTCATATTCTTTTAAAAAATCTGCATTCCTGCCCTTTCCCTGTAACGAAGCGCAGCAAGGTGAACTACTGCACTGTGTTGCGTTACTTTGCCATAAATATGGCCCTTAGTTTTCACTATTATCGGTGCAGCCAGTGCTGTGTATCTCAAGACATATGTTTCAGGATTGTTCTCCTTCTTCGGTAGAGAGTAGCAAGTTGTTTTAGAGGTGCTGGAAATGGTGTTTAAAGTCTTTCCAGGTCTCTGTGTCTCTCACTGAGTGTAGATGCATCAACCTGAGCTCACCAGCTCAAGGGAGCCTTATCAAACAAAGGAGGAAGGGAGCACACTGCCTCACTTCACAGAACTCAGTACCCTCAGATGCATTATGGTAAATGTGGTGCATGGTAACATTTACTTCAGTAAAAGCCTTTAATTGTCATCACTGCAGCCAGTGCTGTGTCTCTTGAGGCACGTGTTTCAAGATTGTTGCCCGTCTTCAGTCCACAGTAACAGGTTGTTTTAAGAGTTGTGAGAGGCACCATTCAATAAAAAGCTTCCACAGTTCTATTTTGGTGAGTCCTCTGTACTGCCTTTGCTACTCACTTTAATGAGTCTCTGGGATTTTCAGCCCTTGTGAAAGCATTGCAGCCTCCAATTGTGCACAACAATTTCTGCACTACAATATGCCACATCTTTTGAGGGCCACCATAGTGTAGTATCTGTAACTAAGGACAAACTATGTTTTGACTTCACCAGATTATAAGATATAAGAAATCTCTCTTCTTATTTATAAGCGCAACTGTATTTGTGATCCCCCACTAACCGAAATGGGCATCGCTTGTATTGATATACAATCCAGTTTCATTTTCAATCACAGGAAAATGTGAAAATCACTCCCTCCCCCACAACCCCACTTCTATACGCCCCCACACAATCGTGTTTCTCATTTTTGCACTCTGGGAGTCATTTTGTGGATAATTGACTCTGTAGCTTGTTAAAAGTTGCAACACCACCTTAATTCTCCATTATCACCATGCTCAGGGCTTTAAGTGGGATGAAAAAACTGGGGGGTCGCTCAAAGGGGCGTGGCCAGTGTAATTATGGGTGTGGCTTTAAATCACTTACGCAAAAAATCTGTGCTTAGCATAGTGTGCCGCCTGACTTGTAATTTGCTGTTTCCGTCATTGCATCCGGATATTTGATACAAGTAACATCATACCTACAACAAGAAAGGACTATTGGCTTTGTCAATGGTTATTACTTGCGGAAGATAAATAAGCTGCATTATAACTTGTATATAATATTGACAAAGCTTCCAATTAAATCCTTGGTGAACCTACCACAATGTTGCTGCTCCTGAGTTTCAGAAAGAGAAGGGAAATCCAGAAAGAAAATTACTCTTAAAGGATTTCCCTTCCCCCACAACGCTCCCCTGGCATGACGTCATGCTGTAACTTCTCTACTACTGAAAAGCGAGCAGTGTGAGCAGCGCACATCCATGTGCTGGTGCTGTCTCGAAATGGGTCTCTATCAGGCTTTGTTTTGAGCCATGGCACTTTTTTCCGGACTGCAGTGACAACAAACAGCGGTCATTGCAGTCCGGGAAAAAAAACGGGCTGCCTGTGTCAGGGCTCAAAACAGAGCCCGATCGCGACACGTTTCGAGGCCCCCTGAAAAAACTGCCGGTACTCAGACCCCTTGAGACCCGGCCCACTTAAAGCCCTGACCATGCTCATACAGCAGAGAAACAGCGTTTGAGGTATGTTGATCCTTAACCGCGGCTCAGCATTTGCTGCGCTATCACAGCCCAAGCCCCTCCTGTGCACAGTGAAGGCGCAGCGAGTACTGGGGGTAAAAACTCCCATCGGTTCTAAGATACCATCACTTTTTACTGCATTTAATAACCAGATGGTTTGATGAACAGTACAGGTGAAGAACTCACAATGAGCCCTGAAGAGCTACCCTAGTTGGTTCTACACGGGCAGAGTAATCTGTGTACTTTAGAAAGCCCACTGGTGGATCACTCAGTCGTGGTGGAATACGCACTAATGTGGCAGATCATTCATAAATTGATCAGACCAGGGGGTCCACCTTAGCTCTATGAGCGCCGGATCTATGTCAGAGTCTCAAGATGTCTACATGAAATAGATTAGCATACAATGAATCGAAAGTGAATTTATTTTCGTAATCAGTGGCAAATCTGAACAGAATCATCTCCACCAGAATCCTCCCCAACTGGACTTATGGTGGATGACCCAAGAATAAATAAAACAGGTGTTAAAACAAGACCGTGAAACTTTTTAAGGAGATGCAGTCACATTTCCCACCCAATGTGGGAACGAATTAAACTAAAAGGCTTCATGTTTGCAGGTGTCATTTTTTTTTGCTTGTAATGTAAAAATAGCAAGGGTCTCAATGCTATGCTGCGCCTAAATCATTTAATGCAAATAACTTTGGGCCTCATTTACAAAAAAAGTGCTGCAGCGCTGATGCGCCACAGTGCTGCACTTTCAAAGCACAGGGATGCAAGATATTTACAATAATAAGCCACATCCCTGTGCTCTCCCCTACACTGGTGCACAATTGGCTGCCATGCGCTGGAGCAGGAACCCTTGTACCATGGTGCAAGGATTGCACTACACAAAATATGCACAGGCACACAACTATTAGGCCGCCTCTCTAGGCACTTACTTGGTATTTGCCAACAATGTAAGATACCCTGGGCTGATAATGGATACAGATATTACGTTCATTTCTCAGATTACAAAATGGGTTATGAGTTGTTGGTTCTAATTTCACACTCTCAGATGCTAATGTAAATATTTTAAATCCCTCAGTGTCCCACAGCCAAGAGGAGACTACATGGCCCCGGACTGGACAATGCAAAGAATGTCTATACCGGACTACCCAAGGTGGTGGGAAAAAAACAACAACTGCGGAGCACAATCTGCAGCTGCACAGGTCGTATTAAAGCAGCCATGCCATGCATCCTTCACCTTGGCCCTGCAGAGGCTCCAGGTGAATATGTGCATGGCACAGTATGTGCTTATGCCCGAAGCACTCCCTCCACAGACCAAGTTCCAAAACTACGTTCTACTCCATCATTTGCAGGTCTCATAACTGTTCTTGCCTAGACATCGTAGGAAAAAGAAAACCTGCAAGGGAGGTCTTTTGGTTTTTATTCTTGGCGGGCGAGATTTGGAATGTAATGCCCTTTTTGCTTCAATCTAATGGTGAACAACTTACCTTTCAAGAACCATTCAGAACCTTTCTTATTTTCAGTTGCTTCCATCAGTTCTTCCGAAAGCTCTCACTTTGCATATGTCCTTATTGTCTGCATACCAAACTAGCTGATAACAGGCTCTATAAGTGATGTATAACATAACTCTAGAACACCCTTCCATGCTATGGGAATTCTTGGCAATGTTCAGGGCACCATATTCATACCCAGAACAATATTTTGGGAGTCGGACTGTGAAAACAATGAAAGCATGAACATACATCAGCGAAAAGTGGTATACCGTCATCTGTAGCATAAAATAAATTTTACTTTTTTTTAAAGGAAGCTAGCATCCCTAAGGTACTACAGAAACATCAATACTGTGTGCATAAAAAGCTTTTACACCTTGGCAAGCGACTTGCTGTTTTTATGGCCACCTAGATAGTATGTATCATCACTGAAATAGGAATCAAATTAACTCTACAGATCAATTATCCTGAAAGCTATACTGACAACAACACACTGCAGCCATTTTCTGAACCATTTCCAAGATGAGCAGGCATGTGAATATGTGCTGTCTGACCATGCTTGGTGCAGGAAGTGTCGGCAAGGAACGAGAGCAGGAGAGCTGTTCTCAATGGAAGCTGTTTAAAAGTGTGCTGCTCTAATACATGGGTTTTTTATAAAGCAACAGCTGAAGGTAGGGCTTGGTTGGATGTCATATATGCAAGAGAAGAGACAAACCAGTGTCTTTACAAACACTAAATGCTAGGTCAGAGCTTACATTTTCCACTGGGCAACTTTGCTCACAGACTCATCTGCATGAGGCTAAAGGGCTCAATCACAACGAGTGGCATCAGTTTTTGCCAAATGACCAAAAACCGAATTAGACATAAAAATAAAGACTGGTGTTATCAAGCAGGGTACGTCTAATTAATGGGTCCTCTACTAACACAACATCAACATTATAGTAACTAACACAATCACTAACTTAATATCGTACAGATGTTTTGCAACGTTACCTGCTTGATTAGCAATGATATTCTTTAACATTTGAAAAAGGAGATGATGTAAGCATAAAAAATGACTACTGATGATGATGATGATGATGATGGTGACTACTGCAAGTGAACTACAATTCCAATGATTGACCTTCTAAACATAACAGAATGTAAATATGTGTGTAAATATGTGTGAAATCGTTTTGCTTTATTAATTAGATTTACGCATAATAAAAGTGGAAAAACAAACATGAGCATAGAGACAGCTTATACAATGTGTCAGGTAGTCTGGTTCTGCTGTAAAGTGCTCTCATGCCCTAAAACCAAGTTCGCATTTTATGAAACTGCAAAAACACGGTTACAAATTAGAGATGTTTCCAATAAGTGCTAACCTTCAATATTCTAACATAAGGGGTGCACAATAGCAAGGTCTCAAAACAACTTCATTTTCAGCAAATTGGGTCCCTTTGAGAGCAAACATGGGGTTGCTGTCTTTTTTTGAAGTTCACGTTTTTTTATTAAGATGTTAATAAAAAATTAGTTTGCTGTTGTAATAACTGTGTGAATGGGTGGTCTGAGAACTCCTAAGTTTCAATTATTTAGAACCAAGTTCTACACTGTTGTTTGATCAGTGTGCTGTGCCTGACTGAGTGTACCTAAGCACTCTAATTAAACTAAAAGTGGTGGCTAGCCTGCTCAAATGCCTGCTAGACTCAGGTACGCACAACTATAAATGATTTACAATCTGGTAATCAAAATGTATACAAAGCTTAAGACACAATTAACATTCTTTAAGAAAGAATTGTCTCATTTCATAATAAAGTTCAGAAAAACATATTTTCATTGAAATAAGCAAAAACAATGGTAAGTGTGATTCTATGTTAAACATAAAACTAAAATACAGATTATTTCTTTAAACAATGCAGATGTTGATGGCCCAATGCATCTCTGGACTTGTCATTGTCCCTTCGTCAGGGGAAACACTGTAAGTCAAAATATAATCAAAATAAGATAATATAATTAGAACATTGGAAGATCTATAAGTGCAGTTTTACAATGTCATAGCTCATAACGATTTTATGGAAAGTCATCAGATTAAGGAAAATAGTACATATTTGCTCAAAAAACAGCTATATTGTGTATTCATAGGTATGTAAAACAGTCTAAGGAAAGACCACCACCTGTGCAAACAAATCACGTTCATCACCTTCATAAGTGCAACTTACTCTCAATTGTAGGTAACAACACCCTCCGGGTGTAAAACTAATGTTGCAATCCACCGATGTTCTGTTTAATAAAAAACATTGTATCAACCACTAAATACATTATATAAGCATCGGTGTCAGATTTGACAAAACCACTAGATGTACTAACTATCAGGTTAAATTCCGAGGTCGCACCGCCTGGGTATACAAACCAAAACACAAACTATGAAAATAAAGTTTTGATAGCCATTTCTCCTGTTTTTCGCTAACATAAAACGATACTCTCACGTACCATAATGAATTGACGCAGACTCTCTCTTCGCGGTGGTACTCCAATCACGAACTAATAAATTATCAAGGTCATTATCGCCGCTTTATCTGCAGTTTCCTGCCAATAAAAGCGGCGATAATGTTTCGCCTGTCCTTGATAATATGCCCCTGTGTTCCTTCCCGGTTAGAGTGGCCGCGTAACTACTTCATAATTTAATTTAATCGTGGGTTTCTAACGAGCTAGAATCGACTCCGGAAGGAGTATCTCTGCGCAATAGACCGCTGGGGAACCCGTCCTGGCTTTCCCTGTGAGATGGTCCCTACTGGGTATCTCCAAGGTGAAACCAGGCTTTCCCTGTGAGATGGTCCCTACCAAGGTGAAACCAGGCATCCCCGGCGTATGTGGGGGGCCGATGTGGAGATGAGGCAAGCTAATGCCCAGAGTTGCCGAGTGTGATCCCTGGTTAGAGTAGGCACCAAAGCGAGAATTATCATGTCCGCTGACCCTGGTCCACGACCCTGCCGCGCGTCGGGAATTGAACCCTGGTCCCGTGCCGTCCTCTGCTCCCGGGTCTGCCGCCTCTAACCAGTGAGCCACACCACTCCACTCGATAATCATGGTGACCACACAACAAAAAACGTTCGCTAATTCCGACAAGTCTATATGAAAACATTAATCTTGCCAACAGTAAGCATTTTTACCAAAAACAGCAATCAGTAAAACTAAAAATTAGTTGTTCCCAGATGTATTAAATATCCGGCCTAGACTCAACTCTAGGTTATTCCAATATTAGACACTTGTCTTACTTAAATTGCCCATTGACTACACATTTGGGACCAGCTACCACTTAAAAAGACTTTCACACTAAACACAGGATGGAAAGGAAGGGCTGCTGCGCCCTAGCTGTAACACGAGTGTGACTGAATACGTTTATTAACGTTCTTCTCCTTTCAAAGCGCAGTCCAGTATTGTCTGAGCTACCTGCACCCTAGATCGATTCTGCTGTGACCAGCCAAGCATCGGAGTTTTACTCTTTGCTTAGCACTGCCTCTTCCTCTGTGGAGCTTCAGTGAATGTAAGCTGCTTTAAACCAAAGACTCGGCAATGGTTACACGCCCTTTATTCTCCAGTGTCTTACCAGCAGCTCAATCATTTCAAATCGGGCTTTTGACTTCTAGTCAGAGCTTTCATGACCCAGCTTTTGCCTCAAAGCAAGTGCACTGTGAACTCAAAACTACTTAAATGTCTCGCTGATATAGAAGAAAAACCAACCACGGCTGTAAGTGGTATATTGAAACAAGGTTGAACACATTGGAATCTTCTAAATCTCATGTTTCTCTTCACACCATAAGATCATAGCATACACCATTGCATAAGCAAGAGTCAGTTGGCAGTGCTAGCACATTGTGATGTTGCAAATGAAATCACAACATGATTTAGTGCATAGCTCTTTGTAAAACGACAAACAGTTCATGAGCCATTCATGGTATGCCCTATTCCTTAAAAGAAGTATCACAGCATTGGCCAGCATAGGAGCAACCAAGGCCGGCAACTGCCAACTCCAAATTCCTGGTTCCAGGTAGCCATCGGCGGGGAACGTCCTTTACAACAGAACTTTTACAACGAAGTACTGTTACGACGCAGGTTTAACAACGAAAGTCATTACAAATACTTTCGCTTGAGGGCGCTCTAGGATAGGTAATAGTTTAATTTACTATCCAACACCTTCCCTACTATCCACGGGGACTGAAGTTGGAATAGTAAATTAAACTATTCACTATCCAGCGCCTCCCAACGCAAGTCATTGTAACGACTTGCGTTGTAAAACTTGCGTCGTAACGGCACGCGTTGTAAAAGCACGCGTTGTACCGTCATACATCCAGCCACCGGCATACTGCGGAAATAACTCTGCTGCATCAGAATAATAATCTACGCTTGCAACCACATCAGCAGGTGGGAAGAGCAGGAAACCACTGCATCGTTAGCACATAATTAGGAGAATTAGTCCAACATTGCAGACAAGGTAATATCCAGCCAACATGCTGCATTGGGTGGTTAATGAAGGAAAGGTATTGTTGGTGTCTTCCGTGTGAATTGTACGATTTTGTGGTTTTCATTGTCTGTGTTTGGGCAATTTTAGAGCTTTTAGGGCTAGATTTTAGAAATCTTTTTGCTTTTGCAAATGGCCCGATTTACAGAATTAGCCTGTTCGTGCAAGCAAAAATGCCTTTCCTGATATACAAAGCCCAAATTGCGATTGGGTAACCTGTGACCCATTCACAATTTGGGATTGTGCATCAAATCATGACGGGATGTTTGCATTGCAGATTCTCCTTCGGGAGGTCCCGCATAAGTGTGGGCTGCAAGTCACGACTGCGGGGCCTACACCACGAGTGCAAAGGCCGTTTGTGAATCGGGCCCCCAGTTTATGCACATTTATACTGTAAATGTTGAGTCTAAAATGTAGTTCCCTCCGCATGCCTATCCTTCACCTTACCATATCCAAGCTCTGAGCTGAGAGGCACTGTGAGCACAATACATAAGGTGGCAATAAAATTACAAGTAAAATAAGCAGAAAAATGATATGTATTTCATTTAATTGGTTTTGTATAGCCACACTATATAAGTGAATCACTTTGAGCCCTTGCAAGAAAAGCTTATGGACAGAGGCAGGCCAATAACATTTAAAATAGTTTTTTTTGTTCTGAGGACGAAGAGGTTGTTAAAGTTGCATTTGCGCTAAATGAGATTGTTAGACTTGCAATGATCAGCCAATGAGAAACCTTGGTCTTCTATGGCCCTGGGGACCCTCCTTATAATAGGTGGGTGCCTTGGTGCTCACCCAGGACTCTCACTGTATAATCAGTGGGGACTGTGATGGGAGCCAGGGCCACCATCCCCTTGAAAATAAATAGGGCCTTGGGTAATGGGGTCTCCAGGGCCCACTGAGGCTCGAGGAGGGGGAGCCACACACCGCCTCTCCCCTTTAAAAGAAGTATGCCCCTGGGGGATGGGTCCCCAGGGCCTTATGAGGTTCAGGAAGTGGGACACTCAGCCCCACCTCCCCATTAAAATAAAATGGTCCTGGGGTTGGGATCCTTACAGCTTAATAAGCTCTGGGAGGAGAGACCATGAGGGCCCCTTCCATTTAAAGTACATAGGGTCCTGGTGATGTTGTTCCCAGGGGCTAATGAGGCTCGGGGTGGGGGCCATGCATCCCCCATTCACTTTCAATTTGAATGTCCCTGAAAGAATGGAGCCCCGTGGGGCTAAAAAGGTTCGAGGAGGGGGGCATCATGTGGCCACCTCCCCTTTTATTTTATATTTGGGCCAAGGGGGATAGGGTGTACTTGCCCCAAAAACAATCCTATGCTGCTTGGCAAAGGCTCAACTTTCCCATCATGGAAATCCGAAGGCTGTGAGAAGTATGGGGTAGGCTGGCTGCAGGGGGATGACTGCAGTGGATTGGCTGTAGGCCCTGTGGCTGAATGTCGTGCACAGCGTGAAGTCGGCAGTCTTTGGGGAGGTTGGCCACAGGGCCTGACAGCAGGCCAGGCTTTGTGGTAAAACCCCAATGTGCATGGCCAAAGGCCGTATGTAATGTAATGTAATGTAATGATGTCTTGTAAAGCGCATGAATCACCCCACATGGGGCATCTCCGCGCTGTAGACCACTGGGGAACCCGTCCTGGCTTTCCCTGTGAGATGGTCCCTACTGGGTATCTCCAAGGTGAAACCAGGCATCCCCGGCGTGCAGGGCAGGGTTGGCTGCATGTGGTCTATTGACTGCAGGGCCTGGCCCCAGGCCAGCACCTGCAGCCAACCCCAAAGTGCATGGCCCTGCATGTGGGGGACTACTGCAGGGCCTGACCACAGACCATAGGCTGCAGTTAACCCCCGATATGCAAAGGCCGTGAATGGCAGGTGTTGCATTTATGCATGATGATAAAATATTATTTTACTTAAAAAAATACCCAAGAAATTCTCTAAAAAAACACACTGGTTAAAAAAGTTAAGTGAAATGTTCAGTAACAATACAACATTAGATACTCTAAAAACCCCAAAAATTCACTGTTTAGAGTTACAGTTATCTCATGTAACTATAACTCGTGCCGTATAACTCAGTCCCTCACCATGCACGGCTAATTACCCCACATGTTACGTCACTCATGACATCTTCTATGACATCATTGATAATATCACTGCAATATTTGCAATGAAGATATTGATAAGAAAATAGTGCATGGCGGGGGTGCGAGTTATAGTTACCTTAAGGTGCGACTTATAGTTACTTGAGGAAATTATAACTATAACTGGTCAAATTCTATGTGTTTAAAACGTTATGTTGTTACTGAACATTTCCTCTAACTACAACGTTACTTTAACCATACATATATGTACTGAAATAAATATATATACATAAATAAAATGTAACACAATTATAAAAAATATATATATTTAGAAAAAGTCTTGAAAAATTGCACAATGAACTTTAAAATCTTTTGAATTAGCTATCTTTAAATTATATAACACAGTTTACAATTATTAGCACTTTATAAAGACTGGAGTGAGTCAAAATTTTCAGATAGCACAAGGCAATTTAAATCTGGTTTATACATTTACATTGTGCAATGATGACAGACTATGTACTATGCACTTTACGAATGTTTTTTATATATAAAACCTGTCTTAAAATTTAGCACAATGCACTTTGAAATCTTCAAGATCAGCTTTCTTTATACTTCATAATATAGTATACAATCGCTAGCACTTTGTAAAGATTTGAGTCAACTTTTGAAGATACCACAAGGCACTTCAAATCCACCTTAAACCTTTGCATTGTGCAACAATGGCTTTTCTTCCTGGGCAATATAAATTATACGATTGATATCAAACTAGCACTTTAATAGTACGTCATGCACTTTGAAGTTAACTCATAGTTTCATTTGAATGAGAAAAACTGTAAGCTAGAGCTGAAATTTTCTAAATGATTGTCTTTGTAGAGCACTTTTTGTATAAACTATATCTTGGCATCTTAGAAAAGCATTACACACTTTATGCTTTCCATATAGTTTTAATGGAACTCAGATTACATGTTTAAATTTTGCAAATTGAATTCTCCTACTCAATTGGATTTGTGAAACATATCATTTTAATGAAATGGATTTGGTTTTGTTTAACCCTCTTGTATAAAATAGAATCCTTGCTCTCTTGGAGAAGAAAAATGTCATATACAACATTTGTTGGCCATTATTTTGAAAATGTAAAACATGTTAGGGAGATTTTGGTACATTCCCATGATCTCTTTGCCTTTCCTTTTAAGACATTCTGCTTCCAATATATATCAAATATGGATAACTTGGTGCGTTTGAATGTGTGGCTTGGCACTTGAGATACATCTGTATTACAAAAAATGGGGCTCGTTTTGCCAATTTTTTAAATAAAGTTTTATTGAAGTGTAGTTTGGAGCACTTGCTCCCTTAAATGGGGATTCTGCACATACATCACTATGGCCCTGTTGAAGGCTATGGCTGAAATGCATAGGCCACTTCACGCAGCTGCTGCACTTGGTGAAGTGAACAAATAAACCTGCTCCAGGAAACTGTTTGGAGGTGCCGTGTTCTGTTATTTTGACCCAATAGAATGTGATGTTGGGAGTTAGTGCGTTTTTTAGACAGACTGAAAATGAATATATATATATATATATATATATATATATATATATATATATATATATATATATATATATATATATATATATATATGTATATATATATGTATATGTATATGTATATGTATGTATATGTATATATATGTGTGTATTACCTACTGGCGGTCGCCTGTAGGTAGTTATAGTTAGGACCTAGTTTCCATAGGAAATCCGCAACATTCTATTGGGAATAACTTTGGCGCCGGTTGTTGAATCTTAGCGGATTTCTCAAAGAAGATGGCCCGCTCCTTCCCTGAAAGTCTCAAGAAGATTCGTCAAGCGGGGGCCGAGAAAAAAGGGGGGTCCCAAAACGTGTTTTCCCCATGTTAATTTCCATAGGACGATTAGACACGGCTACAGCCCGAACCACTGAACGGAATTACACCAAATTTGGGGAAATGGTAGGGTCTGGTACGCAGATCACCCTTTTGGTTAAATGGTGTAAATCCCTCAAGTAGATCCTGAGAAAATCAAAAGGAATTTTTTTTTATATATCTGGGCGGAGCCTAACCACACATCTCATCGTGAGATCTGATTGGCTGTCAGCACTTCATCCAAGAAGTGTTGGCAGCCATCTTGGGACCAATATACATGATAGCACCTCATTAAAAAGCATTGCAGTTAATAGAAGGTTTTGGGACTTTAGTTACATTTTAAATCATTTGTTGATGGTACCATACTCATTTTAGGAATTATGGTGTGTTCTAAGGTGATTTTACCATGTGAAAAAGCCTTCTGCTGGGATATCATGAATCATGTTTGAAAGAAAACTATTATCTCATGCTTTTCCCACAGTGGTTTGGGAGGGGATCTATAAGCTAAACTGAAAGCATATTTTCTGTAAATTCACATTATCTTTCTCAGTCATGTGAGAATGAAGTCTGACATTCTCAGTAAAACATGTACATCCAAAAAGGACAGAGACTGACAGTTTATTCCTTTGTGTTCTACTGCAGCTTCCCAGAGTGTTCTAAAGAACAACTAGAGCGCTAACAGTCCTGCTTATTACAAAGGTATGGCACACCTGAAGCCATCTTGATTGGAATAAAGTGGTAACTCTTAAAACATTTAATTTAAAAAGGAACAAAATGAGGGCGTATATTTTGCCATAGAAAGTATGATTAGTGCTGCAGAAAGAAAAATTAGGGCACATTTTGAGTGACTTCTCAAATCCTCTTCTATTTCATTAAACAATTCTGACATGCAGTCTCCCAAGATGGCCAGCAGACAAAAGAGCCCAAATGTAGCCCAAGTATCACCGAGATGTAGCCCAAGAATAGCCCAATGACAGAATGTCCCAGAGTGTTCTAAAGAACAACTAGAGCGCTAACAGTCTTACTTATGACAAAAGTATGGCACACCAGAAGCCATCTTGATTGGAATGAAGTGGTAAGCCTGAAAACATTTAATTTGAAAAGGAACAAAATTAGGGTGTTCATTTTGCCATAGAAAGTATGATTAGTGCTTCAGAAAGAAAAATTAGGGCACATTTTGACTTCTCAATTCCTCTTCTATTTCATTAAAAAATTCTGACATGCAGACTGAAATATGCACTTTGAATATCAGCAGCAGATTTCCCTGGTGAGCAGTAGCTTTACTACAGTGATCTAATGAGCAACTAGAGTGCTAACATTCAGAATTTATGGCAAATGTGTGACACATCTGAATGCCTTCTTGATGGAACTAAAGTAAACAAGCATTGAAAATGCAATAGATCTCGCCCTCGTTTAAGTTAAAGCCATTCTGTTTGTAATGAGGTGGCTTTTTAGCTTTGCTTTTATTAGTGTTTTTCAAACTTTCATGTAAATAACATGCATATGTATGCATATATGTATATGTATGCATGCATTTATAGTTGTAAAAGCCGCCCTCAAGTTGACGAACACAGTTTACAGTGTCATTTCTGTAGAACCACTGTCCGCCAATAAAGAATGATAAACCGAAAGACTTGATCTATCGTGCTGGTCCTGGGGCGGAAACCGGCCTGGAGAGTACTCAAGATATTCTCTTCGTCCATCCAGGTCTGTATCTTTCCCAAGACCAAGCGACCCATGATTTTTTGGCTGATAGGCCTGTAATTGCCTGCTACGGACTTATCCCCTTTTTTGTAAACAGGCATGATTTCTGCTCCCTTCCATGAATGGGGACAGCCATCCCTTGGGCTATGGCATTTGATAAGTGGGCAATATATAATCGCCATCTTTCCTTAACATTTAGAAATAGATCCGCAGGTACGCCATCCATCCCTGGGGCTCGTCCCTCAGTTATTGAGTCTAGCGCTCTGTCAACATCCCCTAAACTAAAGGCGGCATCTTCATAAAATGTAAAAGCAAAAGCCCCCTCACTTTGATTATCTTCTATGTTAGCGTATTGGGGCTTAAAATAGTCGATCCATAAATTTTGAGGGACATTATTCTGCGGGCTATCAGCGCACCCGCCCCCATCCCATTTAAAAGTTTCCCAAAATAACTTTGGGTTTTTCAGCCAAACACGCCACCTTGAGATCCCGCCACTTGCAGTCTTCCCATTCTCTTTTTGCACCATACTTTATTTTCCTATATTTACCTCGAGCCACTTTTACTATGTTGGGATTCCTAGATTTTAATGCTAGGCCCAGCTCAGCCCAGGCTTGCCTGCAAGAGTCATTGTACCAGCTCTCTGGTTTTTTCCTTAGTTTTCTCCTAGCCGAGCTCGGTTTGCAGAAATAGGTTTTAAGGTTGGCAAAGAGGTTAGCATGGGCTTCTACAAAAGGACTATACTTCATCCCGTTAATTACACCTGTCCCCAAAATAGCTAATACCTTGTCTATACTAGCTTTAATAGAAGTTAGTGTTTCAGGGTGATCAGCAACTTTGCACCACTTAAGGTGGCGCTCGTCATTTGTTAAAACGATTTCTGGGGCTATTGGATAATGGGTCACACCTACCATTCCTTTAGGCCCAAACTAAACAGTGAGGTCAAGGGATTATGGTCGCTCTCTATGCGAGTCTTTACCCCATATCCACAAGAGAGTGCCAAAGCTTTAGGTGGACAAGCAAATAATCTATATTACTTGACCTTACGCCATTATCATAGGTTTTGTTGCCCGTCCTGTCTGACGGTGTTCGGCCGTTAGCGGCCCTCAACTGATTCCCCAGACGTCAGGTGCATTGCGGCCTCAGTCCATTTACTTATAGGCCTAGTCTCAAGTTAGGGGACACCCCATCTAGAATCTTCTTCTTCTGTCAGATTCAGGTCATCGAGCCCTAGAGGCTCAAAAGTTGTTTTAAAGTCCCCCGCGATCAGTGGCAATACATTAGCTGGCATGGTTTCAATCAGAGCTTCTAAGGCTGTTACTACCTCAGATTTTTTCCCTCTGGGTACGCCTCTAGCATAAACATTAATAATGTCAACTTTTAGGCTAAACGGGAAGCTAAAACTTACTGCAAGAATATCACAGTGTGAGACCGGAAGAAGTTGAGTACTACAACTTAGGTTCTGCTTAACCCAAATCACCAGTCCTCCTACTGGGTGGCCCTTTGCCTTTTCACAGCGGCTACATAGAAGTTCAAGTAGCCCAATCTAAACACTGGTTCAACAGACCAGGTCTCTTGAAAGAGACAAATATCAAATTTATCACTAAAACTCAGCCAACATTGCGAAGCTAGTTTAGGCCCCATACCCGCCAGATTCCAGGATATTAATGATGTCAGGCAGACTGTACTCGGAGGCCTACCAGCTATCTCACCCCCCATTGTAGAAGAATTATGCCGAGGCAATATAGTCGGATCAGCGGGTGGTGAGGGACTTACCCTACTCGGTATATGCCGAGATGGTAATTTGCCGCCCTTCTGTGTAATAGCTCCATTTGCTTTATTTGACTTAGAACCCACCACACCTGCCTGTGGACTTACGTAGTTGGTCAATTGGCCTGTACTCCTGGCTAGATTTTCATCGGGCAATCACACTATTGCGGCGATCAGATATTTGCTGTCAGTCGCAGTCCTCCAACCCAGATAGAGCATCAAACTTATTATATAACCTTATATTCCGTAAAGCAGAATGGTTCAATGCCTCACCCATTGGAAAGATTTCCTTTTGTGAAGCCTGCACTGATGCATAAAAATAAGTTAAGGGAAGTGGTTGAATTAGGGACGAGAAGTCTTTTTGGGGCCAATTACAGATGTATTCAACACATCTCCTGTCCCTGAAATTAATATTAATGCACTCCCCCCAACAGACTTTGTCCGCCTACCCACCCAGTTAACTCTTCTAGCAAATAGAATTTCTGCACATATATGGATTGGCAGTGGCCGATTAACATTAGGCCAAAAGATGCACTTGTTCTTAAGTTCCATATACGTCTCCCTCTTTCCCTGATTCAAAGGCGGAACCCCCGCAAATACTACCAACAGTATGATCTGGGGGGGATTTGGACAATGATTGAGGTTGCATTGTGGGTTTACTAACTTCTGCATTTTGAGCCCTATCCCTCTGTACTATTTGGTTAACCCCAGCCAGGTTAGTTGAGGGAGTTGCGACACAGGGTACTTAGGGATCGTTTGCTACAGTGCTATTGCTACCTTTTGGTGGAACGTTAGGATTTGCGCCCACAACACTTTGCCCTGCCGCATTTAGCTGTATTCAGTTTGGGCCACTACCCTGATTTCCCACCCGTGACTGGACTGAAGCAAGTGAGAGTTCCACCCACACAAGTCTGGTTTCAATGGAGTCCAGTCTCTTGTATATCAGGTGACATATCTTCTTGACAGTACATTCCAGCCTTTTCCAGAAGGATAGGCCCAGCTCGCCCGGTGCTTCAACCCCCTCACTTGGCAATAAATTAGCCCCTTCATTAGCTGATAGCGATGGTATAGGGCGAGGTGAAGTGCTTGGGATAGGGTTCTCCTTGGGCACAGCCTCCTTTAAACTTTTTGCTTTTCTTGGTATTGCTTGCCCTTGAGCCCCGGGATATTTTCTTTTTTATGTCAGACCCTGCGGATGCTGTACTACACCCGTTTTAGCATTACTGGCTGACCTGGTCTTGATATTGGGTGAAGGCAGCCTCTTCGAGGTGGTATTCGGGTAAGTCGTATCCGTTGGGATATTAGGTCGTGATTCCGGAGGTACCAGGGACCCCGCTGGCTGTGAAGTATAACTTCTCTCATCACCCCCCACCCCAAAGGAAGACAACGTATCCTGGATATCAACCTGCTGAGGGACAAGTGACCTAGCCCTTGCCAGACTTCCCATTGAGGATCGCTTATCAAAGGGGGTGTCAAGAGATAGTCTCCTTTCAGTTAGTGTGGAGAAGTGTGGCTCACTGATTAGAGCGGCAGACCCTGATGCAGAGGTCGGGCCCGGGACCAGGGTTCAAAACCCGACGCGGCAGGGTCCTGAGCCCAAAATGTCCATGGACTCGATAAATCTCGCCTCGGTGGCTATTCTAATCATGGGGTCCCACGCTGCACCTCTGGGCAATAGCTTGCTTAATCTCCACTACGGCGGCCCACCCGCTGCGGGATGCCTGGCTTTCACCTTGGGGATGCCCAGTAGGGTTATCTCACGGGGAAAAAGCCAGGACGGGTTCCCAAAGCAAGCGCCTTGATGCCTTCGGGTGATACGTGTGCTATATAAATCGCAATACATTTAGTTCAATGTCTTTGGCCAAAGCTGCTGACTCTCTTACGAGGAAATTATCCAAAGTGCCCATTAAAGTCCCGCCAGTGGATTTCCTACCATTCCCTCCTACCGTTGGGGAAGTGGCCTTGATATTTGCAAGGGGTGAGTCTAGCTCCTCTTCCAATTATAAATAAACCCCACTCCAAACTCTGTCAGCCAAAATAAGGTTGCGGGCACTCACTGACCTCGCAAGCAGATGTTAAGGGGCTGTCCCGTCCCGTCCTGATCTGTGCTTGAACGGGCTTAAACGGGCCCGCCCTTGATCCGGGCTTTGCCCAGCTCGTCCCGCGCTCGTCCCTCAACGCGGAGGTCTACGCGTCTAAATGTGCATCCTGGCACTGCTGCCACGTCAATTGTGCGCGCCGCCGCTAAGGATGCTGGGGACTGTAGTCCCGGGGCGGCGGCGCTGTTGGTAGTGGCGTCCGGTGGCGGTAGCGTTAGAAAAAGGCCCCCGCTGCGCTTTTGGAAGCAAAGTGACTCTCGGCAGTGTCGGAAAAGGACAGTCTGTTCCCTCACTCCAGGCAAAGCTCCCCTTCATTTCCTGATGGTCTCCTACTGGCCTAACTAAAGAGAGCATTAAACCTTTATTTTGTGTCAGTTCCCCAATCATATTTTTAAACTGTGCACTTTGTGTTTTTGAAGATTTCATTGTTTAAAACTGAATTCTCTAATAGACCATGCAAGGTTTTCTGAAGAATCAACATAACCTCTAGCATAGAAGCATTTAGAGGTTCCCGTGACCTCCAGGCTATGTAATGATGGGCACGTTAGATCAGTTCCAATAACATAGGAATTTCCCAGTCTTTCTTTTTCTTTGGGACAATCTTTCGTATGATTAGTATCCTCTTTACACTGGGATTTACTTGATGAAGATTCCTCTTACTCCTCCACCTCTTCCTCAATGTCTTGATCAAACATGGACTGAAATAACCTTAGGGAAGAGGATAAACATAGTTCAATAGCGTTTTCAGAGATATTAAAGTTTTTTTGATTTGGGGAATCCAAACTTAGGGCTACCGGGTCCTTGAAAGTTGGAGGAATCTCTACAACACTCATCTCCTTTTCGGACGTCTCCTTCCCTTTCAAGTGTTTCCCCAAAAAGTCCTTGATCGACTTTGAGACTGACGATCCTCCTTTTGCACCCACTGGCTTCGCTGTCTGTGGGGTTGAGTTCAGTGATTGGGTGTTTCTCTTCACTGGTTTTTTACTTCCAGTAGGTGCTGCTGTACCTCCATTCCCCTTTCCCATTCCTTTCTGCATTTCTGTTGTATCCTCCGCCCCTGGACTTTTATTTTATGATTTTTTAGAGTTCTTTGGGACTTTCCGGGATTTCACTTTCCCTAAGGCCATCACTTTTCTTTTTCTCCTATCATGGAACCCACGTCCCTCAATTTCCTTTCTTCAAATGCAGAGCAACACCAAAACGTTCTTTTTTGCCGAATTTCCTTATACACTTTAGGTACTCTTTGATGCCAGCTCCACAACCCGTATTGAGGTCGATAACTAATTTTTACTTCCTCTTATAAAAACTTCACCTAAACTCTATAACTCAAAATACTTCATTACTCTGTTCTATGGTCGTATGCTCTCCCCACCGCCACTTCTCTACCTCCGCTTCTCTGCCGCACTTCCACTGCTGCAAATTCCCTGTTGGACTTGCAATACCAGTCCTGAGTCAATGGTTCCCTGGATAACCAAGTGGGAAAACACTGACTGAGACCCAGCTGGAACTTCCTGGCAGGTCCGTTAGTTAGATACTCTCCAATCAGTTTGTCCTCACTTTACCGCCTGGAGCATTATATAGAACTAGTGCTTTGTATATGGGCTTCCAGGAAAGTAGGGAATCCTCGGTTCTCAGTTTTGAGCCCTCGCGGCTCATGGCTTGTGTCTCCAGCTTCCTCCGCTGCACAGATCCCTTAAAAAGTTTTAAAACACGTGTTTGAGCCTTCGCGGCTCGCGGCTCGCGGCTCTTGCGTCCACTGTGTCACAGATCCCTTGAGAAGTTTTTTTTTTAAAATTGAGCCCTCGCGGTTCGAGTCCCCCGCGTCCTCCACTTCGCCGCCCATCATCTTGCTCATCCGATGCGATGCATGTTGTGCGCAGTCCGTCGGAGTTGATCATGGCAGAAGTGGAAGGTGCTGTGTGGGGGGTGTCTTTCCGACCAAGAACTGTGGACAGTGTATTCAAGAAGTCTAGAATTAAAGTAGGCGATATGGTTGTATCAAAGATCCGGTGTTAAGGAGAACAGATTTTTCGAGATTTTTACATCCTGTATGGGATGAGAGGTGATGCTGTGCATATGTCAAATGGGCAATGATGGAATGTGTCCATAATTGCTAATGTGGAAAAAACAACATGGAAAAAATGACATGGAAAAAGTCAGAGTTGGGGAACAATTCATATCAGAAAACAAGCACAGAAGCGTGTTAAGAGATTCTGAGAATGCATTGTTGAGATGGAGCAGCAGGACTGTCAGACTGCCCAAAAGACATACAGGATAGTCTATTTTCTTAGGTCAACTTATTTTGTATGTTTCACTGTTATGTTTGGTTTCTTTTGGTCAACTTTTGTTTTATTACACATTCCAAAAAATAAAGGAAAACTGATGTGTGGCATGCTAAGAAAGTATTTCTTCTATGTTAAGCTTTCCTTTAGGGAAGCATGATGTGTTATGCTATTGGTTCTTTATATGTTCCTCTGTGGAATATTCCTTGCATTTGTTTGAATAGTACCGGACGTTGAATTCTCTGGGTCCTTTGTACCAGTAGCGTCTTTACTTCTTCCTTCCTGAACAAAGAAACATAAAATCTACATGTCAGAGTGCTTTTTACATTACTCAACAGGCTATTCAACCCAGCAACTATAGAGGCTGTAATCCAATAACAATTACTTTGGCAGTAACTAGAGCAGTGGCGAAACACAGGTCCCCGTAGCCCCTAAGGTGCAGGGGGCCCCAAGCTCCAGGGGGCCCTCTCAACACAGTACTCTGGCCGAAAGCTCCTGATTGAGTCCAGAGAGGCCCCTCCAGTTACCTTGCAGGGGGCTCCCTCAAGTTTCGTTACACCAGTGCCCTAGAAGGAGGCAAGGAGAACAATGGTGGGTTATAGGAAACCTACCACCAAAGATAACAAGCAAAGGCACATTTGGAGAAGTATAGACCTGGCAGTGATCCAGCATAAACTTTGAGTGTCATTTGTCTCTGATTGACAGGGGTCTTACCCATGACATAGTCTCCTTGAACTTAGTAATGGATTTTGTGAAACTGAGTCAAATGATCAGGGATTTTTTGCTGAAGCTAGTTAGGTCCCAGACAATCAACAACCTTGGTTTGATAGCGAGTACAGAAAAGCCTCATCCAATTATATAAAGCATTCTGAGTCAACCAAAGGGGCAGGGCTGCCATTCCTAGCTGCAGGAAAGAAAATGCTATGCAGTTCACGCTACGAAATTCTTTTATTTATTTAATTCTGGTGTTTGCTACCCCCCACCCTGCCCCTCCCCCGCCCTGCCTTTCCGCCCCATGGAACTCCTGTAACGGGCTGCTACTGCCCTCATCCGTCCCTACTAGACTGTTCACTGGTGCACAGCTGCCCCTCCAGTTTTCTTGTAGATTCAAGTTTCACCCTGGTGAGCCCCCCCTTTACTGCAAGGATAGAGATAAACCAATCATAACACATTCCAGCAATGTCCACTGTGTTTATTCATCAATGGCAGCCCCTTCTTTATATTTTTATTTTTAGTAGTTTGTTAGTGAATGTTTAATAATTAGTATATGTTTTATTCGTATATTTCCGTTTCCTCTATTCCTTTTTCTCTGCGAAGTCCCTCTGCTAGGGTATTGGAGTGATAACATTCCGATCTCAGCATCTACTGACGATGTATGTTCTGTGTCCCATCGCAATGTCTAGAATATTTTTTATTACTGTACAATACCAGTGTTTTTCCTTGCGAGTGGGCAACAATGGTCCGGAAATGTGGACAGACAATGATAACGTGAAAAAAAATGTAAAAGGAATTTTTTAATTTTTTTTTAAATTTTTTTAACTTAAAAAAAAATTAAATTAATTTTTTAATAAAAAAAAAATAATAATAATAATAAAAAAGTGACGTAGTTAACTGCTTGCTAATGTGATATGTCTACACAATGACATACCCTGATTGCACTCCAGTGCCGTATAGTGCTGACTTGTATAGTGATTTATTGGAGTTGTATTACACGGATTGATGTGTTACTTTTGTAAATTCTGTCTTGTCATGCAAAGTGTAAGTAAAAGCTAAAGAAGGAAATTCGAGCTAAAACCAATTAAGACATTTAAATAAATAAATAAGTTACTTCATGGTGATAATCCCGATAACATGGGTCGCTCATTTAAGCCATATTTATCTGTGCACCAGTGGACTTGGGAGATACAAGCAGTGAGCCGCAAGGGCTCAAAACTGAGAACCGAGGATTCCATATATTTTTTGGGTGACAATAGTGGTGAGGAGATTGAGCAGCTTCTGCCTAGCTAGCCTTGGACATTGAATTTTTGCTGGAAGAGGTTATCCTGTCGATCCGGCCTGCCCAAGATTTGGAAAATTGCCATTATTGTTCCAGTAGACAAGAAGGAGAACCAGAAGAACCCCAGCTGCAATCGGACAATTTCTCTTCTAGACTCCACAGTGAAGATAGTTGGGAGGATTGTTTTAGAAAGATGTTCTACCCGGGTCATAGAATCTGGGTTTCTCTCCTAGCTACAATATGGTACAGAGCTTGGTTGGTTGATTGGTTACGGACGATGGAACAGCACCTTAATTTGCACTTTTGGATTGACAAATGAACCATAGTCAAAGTTCCTTCTTTATTTGTTGTTATGGACCTTTTCTGCACATTTGACAGTGTGGTCAGGTCCAAACTTTGGGCATACTGGAGTCTATGGGTGTTGACATGGGGGTTTATAGATTTTCTTGGGGCCTTACACTATGACTTCTCGATCTCTCTCAAATCTGGTGAAGACGGAGAGTATACTGAATTGTGTGGGGTTTGGCAAGGGTGGTTACTTGCTCCTATCCTCTTTCTATTATATGTTAATGGTTTTGGTGGCTTAGGATTGCAATGAGCTAGTTATAAACAATAACCCCATCCCAGTGTTAACATACATGGATGATGCTGTTTTGCTTTCCAGAACGCCTAACTGCCTCAACTTTTTTATGGAGGGTTATATTGATTTTATGGTCATGTTGAGCTTGGAAGTTAGCCATGAAACCTTTCTCATGGCCTGTGGATCCAGGAACCTCAAAATGCAGTCTTTGTTTTTTTAGTGCAAACCTATAGCCAGAACCAATGAATCTTCATATCTTGGGGTTACCTTTGATTCACGTAGCACTTGGTCTATGCTTATAGCAAAAGACATGCTATGATTTTTGAAATGTGTTTGGTTGAACTAATCTGGCTCTATCTATAGAAGTGTATAGGAGAAAATGTCTCCCTGTTCTAAAGTATGGGTCAAGTCTGTGATTTTATGAAAAAAAAGTTAGTGTGCTGCAGCCCGAGGAGAACATAGTATGTAGAAGGCTTTTAGGCCTACCTCTAAGTTGCCCTATCTTTATAATGCATCAAGACTTTGGTCTAGATTAGGTGGAAGACCAAATTACCGTGGCTGCCAATTATTGTGGTTCTCAATTTGGAGCAATATTCATGCATCATTTAACAGGGAGGTTTGTGAGAACTGTTTCTCCTGTGAAATGTGCAATTGGCTCCCTTGATTCGATTATATTAAACGGATGTGTGGGAATTTCAGTAGACCGAACATTTTCTCCAAGTCATGTGGGTAGTCAAAAGCGGATAGGTTTTCGATTAAAAAATAACTTTGGGATTGGAGGCAGTGATAAAGGGAGGCTGCAGAGTTAAATAAGAGCAAGAATCCGGAATATGTTTTAATCTAAACCACACTATGCTTGGAGCAGTATATGAATGTTGTGGCTAGCATTAGGTTGAGAATCATTAGACGTCAGTTGTGTTTTCTCCTTGGACAGTATGAGTCTTCTTCTATTCTTGTCTGTCATTGTGATGAAAAATGCCCAGAGTCTGCTCCATTTAATTTTTTTCTGAAGATTGTATTCTTGTTTTCCCAAGAAATGTTGAATTCCTGTTTTGGTTGTTTAGCCTGTCTAAGTATAGACCTGCTCTGTTGTATCTGCAGTTGTTAAACACACTAGCGATCTGTTTTAGTGTTAGTTCTTTTCTTAAAAATGCCATTCATGTCAGGGAATTTATGGCTTTTCGATCTAAGGAGGGGATTTCTCTTACAGTAAAATTTTAACTGTGGTAATTAAAAAATATTTATTATGTTGTTCTATTTCATAACTTTAATCACAATTTTTCTAGCTTTTTTCATGTTAATACGAACTCTGTGATTATGAATTGTATCTTTTTTTACGATCATTAATTAATGTTCAAATGAAGCTATTTTGGAATCACAGAGAGTTCCCAATCGCATTTACCAAAAAACCACCACATAACCAGTTTGCAACAGAACAAATGTAAACAGATAAAAAAGGCCATGGATATCAAGTCTTCACTGTAACACACAATATCTTCTTTCATTCATTCATAAACATACAAACTTACCGACCAAAGGGCACATTATCAAGAAACGCCGTTAAAATTATCGCCGCTTTAGCGGCAGGAAGCTGCCACTAAAGCGGCGATAAATGGGATTGATAATATGCCCTTGTGAAATCCCATAGAAGCCCATGTTCAGGTGTGAACCTGGGCTTCTATGGGAATTCTAAAGGGCATATTATCAAGCCCATTATCGCCGCTTTAGTCTCAGTTTCCTGCCGCTAAAGCGGCGATAACTTTAACGCCGTTCTTGATAATAGGGCCCAAAGTTAGCAAGAAGGTGTTAGGGCTTGTACTGATCTGTGCGTGCACCTCTGTGGGTGCGCACAGAGTATGTTCATCAATCTGGAAAGCCACAGTGGTGGGCAAACACTGCATTTTGTAGCATACGCGCATCTTCTCTCCTATCCACAGCTCGCAGCCTCGGCTTGTGTGGTAAGTTTTGCCATTTCTTTGCACACAGCTCTCTGTATCATTGCATGGATGGAAAAGACTAGAGTTTTAGGTATCTTTAGCATTTCTGTAACTGTGCACGCTTATTTTGAACACCTGATACAGAAGTATAGGGGAGAGAATGTGGCCTTACCGCTAGAGCGGTCGACGCTGAAGCTGGGGGAACCAGGTTCGAGTTTCGGCAACCACGCTCAACAGCCTGTGATTCTGGGCAAATCACATAATCTCCCTGTGCTTAACATAAATGAATGTGTCCTTGTCAGTGGCGTCACTAGGGTTGGTGTCACCCGGTGCGGGTAACTCATGGTGTCACCCCCTCACAACTTACCGGATAGACCAACTCACCCTCGGCCTGCACCATGTCCCCTCTGCCTGCACCACCTCTCCCTCTGTCCGCACCATCTCCCCTCTGCCTGCACCATCTCACCCCCTACTCGCACCATCTCTCCCTCAGCCTGCACCATCTCACTGTCTGCCTGCAACATCTCCCCTCTGCCTGCACATCTCTCCCTTTGTCCACACCATCTCCCCTCCGCCTACACCATCTCTCCCTCTGCCTGCGCCATCTCCCCTCCGCCTGCACCATCTCTCCCTCTGCCTGCACCATCTCCCCTCCGCTTGCACCATCTCTCCCTCTGCCTGCACCATCTCTCCCTCTACCTGCACCATCTCTGTCTCTGCCTGCACCATCTCCCTCTCTGCCTGCACCATTCCTCCCCCTCCGCCTGCACCCCTCCTCGCCTGCTGCTTTTTTAATCCTTTTCTCGTCGCCTTCTCCATCCCTCCATCTCCCCCCGCCTGCACCATCTCTCCCTTTGTCTGCACCATCTCCCATCTGCCTGCACCATCTCTCCTCCGCCTGCATCATCTCACCCCCTGCCTGCACCATCTCACCCCCTGCTTGCATCATTTCTCCCTCAGCCTGCACCATCTCACCCTCTGCCTGCACCATCTTCCCTCTGCCTGCACCATCTCCCCTCGTCCTGCACCATCTCCCCTCTGCCTGCACCATCTCCCCTCTGCCTGCACCATCTCACCCTCTGCCTGAACCAACTCCCCTCCGCCTGCACCATCTCCCCCTCTGCCTGCACCATCTCCCCCTCTTCCTGCACCATCTCACCCTCTGCCTGCACCATCTCCCCTCTGCCTGCACCATCTCCCCCTCTGCCTGCACCATCTCCCCCTCTGCCTGCAGCATCTCACCCTCTGCCTGAACCATCTCACCCTCTGCCTGAACCATCTCCCCTCCGCCTGCACCATCTCACCCACTGCCTGCACCATCTCACCCACTGCCTGCACCATCTCCCCTCCGCCTGCACCCTCTGCCTGCACCATCTCCCTCTCTGCCTGCAGTGTCAACAAACATCACCACACGCCGAGTACAACATGCGACTTAATCATGGAAGAGTGCAAACCCCGACAAGTCTCGACTTCCCCAGAAGAACAACGATTATTATATTTTTGAGGAGCATCTGGCCAGAAAAGTGACCAGAAGCGCAACTTTACTGATTCTCCTGAGGGTACCTAACAGTGACCTTTGCACATCTTCAACAGGGGGGGGGGGGATCTCTATCACCCGTGTCTCCAGGGGGCGCTCTAAACGCCACCACCCCAACCCGGTTCGGTCTGCGACTGACAATAGGCCCGCCAATAAAAGTGGCCCGCATTACCGACCCAGATAGGTAAATCAAGTGGCCCTCGTCTGCACATCTCATAGCAAATCCGGGCAGCGTGGGAATTACAAACACAAGTTGTACAGGTGTTTTGTACGGCATGGGGGGCTGTATGCGTTAGCACTTCCTGCAGACCGTTTGTAGCACTATCTGGGATATTATTAGCATACACCAGCCCGCCAGCCCACAACACAGCACAACAAGCAGCCCATACATCGTCCCACACACTGACCTGTCACACCAGCCCTTCTGACCTTGTCAGACTGACCTCTGAACCAGCCTGACCCAACCTATACACTACAGACCGAGCTCAGATCTGCTGTTTCCAGAATTCAGAATCCACCGATTTTGGCTGATCTCAGCAGATCCAAACTACGGACAGATATTTTCAATTTCTTAATAAACAAATACATTTTCCAGTCGCTTTGATCATAAGAAATATGGTTGGTTATTGTAAATTTCGAATAACATCCGAAAACTTGCATTCCAATGGACAATGCAGAAAATGAAAGTGAAACTTCAAAAAGTCCAACCAAGAGCTGGGTCCGAGCATTCAGAATCAGACCCCGCCCAGCTGCCCTTACCTGCCACGTGAGAAGCTCCATGCCGGGTACAGACCTCTCTCTCCTCCGGCTCAGATTCCCGTGGGTACCAGACACCGAATGTGAAGACCTGGGATGGATAAACATATTTTGGGGGTGATGTTTTGCCCAGCAGTGTGCCACGTAACGGCCAGGTCTTTGTACACTGGCATGTGACAGCTGCTGCTCATACAGGCCATTTTCGATGAGGACAGCTGGCATGACTGCACAATCTGAGGCATGGAGCGGGCAGGAACGGTGACAGGGGGGCAACTGGCTCTTACCCGCCGAAAGCCACCGGCACACGAGTCTTCTTTGGCAAGTGCCGGGGTAAAGTTAAGACAACAGAGGGCGCCCAGAGGCCCGAGGGGCCCACTGAAACTCGATTGTTCCATTTCACAGTTCAACCAGAGGCCGCAGCACGGGGCTCACATAAAGAAATCCACTCACTTTTGAAATGTAACATAAGCAAAGCGGCCTTCTAAGGCCTAGTCGGGCAACTTCCTTTGACCCTGACCTGTGACAGTGCGTACTGCGTGCTGGTGGCTGCAGGAACTGACTGCGGCTGCGCTAATCTAACCAGCAGAGGGGCGTGGGTGATACTCCCTGATGACGTCAAGGAGCCTGGGAGAGCAGCCTCTGCGCTTGTCAGAGAGGCACAACATTTCATTAGGCCCAGGGTTCCCACTGATGATAAAGCAAATCAGACCAGAGGCGAGGCGAGGCTGCAGAGCTCAGCTGTGTTCCATACACAGCGTAACCAGATGGTGTCAACCCATGGAGGGTGTCACCCGGTGCGGTCCGCACCCCCCGCACCCCCCTAGTGACGCCACTGGTCCTTGTGTAACGAAACTGGTGCTACGTAAAGATCTCTGATACCCGATATCTTCGGGTCTATTTCGCGCTATATAAAACTCGGAAAGAAAAAAAAATGTACAGGGAGGAAAGTGGGATGAATGACCTATTAGGGCAGAGGTCTTCAAACTGTGAGCGTGCCTCCCTGGGTGGCCGTGGCAGTGTTCCCATGGGGGCGCGAATGCCTCAGTAAAAAGTTGTAAATGAAAATAGCCTGGAAGCAGGAATTTGTTGATTTACTGTCGTTCCAAGCTGCCTTCATTTACAAACAGCAGCTAAAGTGCAAGGCAGGGTCAAAGACAAGATTAAAAAGAGCAACATTTCTTTAACTATTTTGTTCTGTTTTTTCACTTGCAGGTAACTGTAGACACAATAACACACATCTGAAATGAAAAATAATGAATACTTATGAGACCTCAATTTGTTAATGCAATCATTGCCGAGGTCTGTGTGAGGTCAAAAAGTCACAGAATTGAATCCTGGTGGGCGCAGTGGGGAAAAGGGAATGCATGTGTATATATAGTTTTACAGGTCCCCTCCTCTATAAAGCACTGTGAATGTGAATATGTAAATCATTATTTTAAAACTGTATACACAGTATAAGATATGGTGCTGCAGAATGGTTCAGTCAGAGCCACGGGAATTATGTGACAGGGGAGCACCAAATTATGGAGCAGTGTTGACAAAACTATGCACGAAGAAAATGCACATAATGCAGCATATTTTCTGACACTATTACTTCATTATTTTGTATTTTTTATACATGATACTATTTGGGCAAATATTTTACTTCATTAGTACCAGTTTAACAAATACAGTATGTAGTATCGGTCATTAAGCACAGACAAGGTTGTCGGGAGGTCGAGAACTTTATTGCCTCGCAGTGAGTAAATAGAAAGGCAGCGACCTCAGCCACAACAGGTGGCAACTTCGCACTGTCCCCACGGCGCTCGCCTTGGAACGCTGGTCGCGGTGACATTCTAAGTGATGTCACCGCGAGCAGCACCATTACATGCGGAGCTGCGGGGGGGGGGGGGGGGGGGGTGGGGGGAGAAGGAATGGGAGATACCACACAGTAATAAGCAGGTGAAAGGTGGCCAGTTAACCTTCATGAAGGGCCTTTCACTGCGTGGGAACACGGCACCACATTCTAGTAACTTTTGATCCTTTTGAGCTAGAAATATTTTTTTTCTAAAATCTGCAACGTCTGCACCAGGTGATGGTTTATGTGGCCAATGTGGAAGATTCATAATTATGTGAAAAGAGCCACAGAATCATACAATTCCAGTGGCTCTGGGTTTACTGTTTATGATAAAACAAGGGTTTTCAAAGCATGTCTTTAGTATAGGTAATCAGACCGTACCTAGTGCAAGCATTTCTATAAGTATCCATTAACATTATATTTTCCAGAATCCAACACCCTTATGTCACTTGTCATCATGAAACTTCCAGTAACTCCATTAATTATAATTAAGGCTTACACTGAGTCCCAAGCAGACCTTACATTTGGTGATTAACCAATTCCACTCAATTACATTTCTTTCAGGTAGCAGGCACCTTGGTCGCTGTCACACCCTCGGCTTCACAACACATGAGAGCCCACACTCAGCTTTGCTCAGCTTTACCACTTCCGCTTGCCCAAGTCTTGACATAAAGTTTTGGAGAGGGGCCCAACTTCAAAACATTTTCCTTAGGCGGGCTCAGAGCAAAAACGTTTTAAGACCTCTGCACTAGGGCATAACATGGAAGGGTTTCTAGAGTCCTTTATGTATGGGCTAAGGCCAGAGATTAGCAATCAAATCACCCAACGTGTCCTTTCCTAGCAGAGCAAACCTGTTGACAAGATCTTACCAAATGCAAAACATTGCAGTGACATGCTGGAAGAGAAATGAAGGGCGCTTAATGAGAAGTACATGATAGCTAAAACACAGTTGACATAGAATGGAGAAGCTAAGAGACCTAAAGTTCCATTCCAAGGACCTGCGCTAGACCCCAGAGTTGGAATGATAAAGCAAGGAGTTTCTCTGAACTACAGTGGGAATGTCCCAGGAATGGGAAGAGGTTGAGGTAATCTGCCAGGTAACAGTAGAAGTGCTCGAAAGAAAGTTACTCAGTGTCATATTTGCAACAGGGTGGGATGTTGGAAGAGGGAGTGCCGGTACATTTCAGATCGAATTGCAACAGAGGTTCAAGAGTGATTCCAGCAGACCAGGAAATGCCCCCCCCCCCAGTACTTAGACCCCTATGTCCACCCCAAAAGTTCCTATATCCAGGTTATTGCTAAATTCCTTCAACATAACACAGACTCGGGAAGGTATTCCCCATCTCCAACTTAGTCACAGAGTACCCTAAAATCTGATGATGTTATAAGGACGTCCAGTACCCATGATGTTTAAGACTTCCATAGATTTCGACTAGGACCCATGACGGTGCCTGTTGGGGGAGGAGGAGTGCGTACTAGCCGCAGTCCCGGAAGTGGATCATAGGAGTTCATGTGTGTATGGAGAGTTTAACAGACATCCTGTATCGTTCCTCATAGACAGGAGCCACTTGTTCAATGATTAGAACAGTTGAGGTCCATAACCTACCCCTCTCATGAAAAAAAGTCCAAGCCATAGGAATTACAAATCAGCAATGTATCAATCAAATTAATGCCCCGGTACCATTAAAAATAGGAGACATCAGAGAGCATCATCAGTTTGTGGTTTGTGATTCTAGCCTCACAAACTTCGTTGGATGTGATTGTTTCTGCAAACTCAACTGTGTAAATATTGCACACAGAATGGGGTGAAATGCAGGCAGCCAATAACGAGTTTCAGTTGCGGTCCCTGGAAACTGTTGACAGCTTAAACCCAGGAGGCGTTCTAGGATTTTACAGGAACTGAGATTGGGTTGATTAAAAGTGCCAAGCCCTTAAAGATCACTAACTGACTCAATGCTGTCTTTCCACAGACTCACCCATATAAAATGACCACAGAAGCCATCACAGGGATCACTCCCTTCATTGAGAACATCTTAGAACAAGGCATCTTGAAAGACGTTATTAGGAATCCCTGTAACTCCCCACTCTCATGGCTCTATAGAGGGCAAACAAAAAGTGGAGGATAGTGCAGGACCTTTGAAAGATTAAGCAAATTCCATGCTATCCTGCATTACTAAACCCATACCAAGACCCTCCATGATCCTGTTCCAAATGTCCCCAGAGATGGATTGGTCATGGTCATTGACATTCCTCAAACCTTCTTCTTGGTCCCTTTACAGGAAGAGAGACAGTTTATATTTCTGCTCTGGTTTCAAGAGAAGAGCCTTATTTGGTGGTGTGACCCACACGGCCATACAGAAAGTCCATCCTATTTCAATCAGATACACAAAAAGAGCCTAGAAAATCTGCAGTTACCATGTAGTTTGACATTAATAAAATATGTCAATGATTTTTTGAGTGCCTCAATGACTAAAGAAGCTTGAAAGTGAGACACAATTGCTCACCTGAGAAATTACAGCACTGTCAGAGGGAAGTCATGTACTTGGGACATCAGATAGAAAAGAAAGTGAGGCGAATGCATCATGAGCACTTAGAGACAGTTCTAGTCCTCAAAATTAAGTCCCCAACCACTCAAAGACAGGTGAGGATGTCCTTTGGCATGGTTGACTACTGCCGACAATGGATCTTGGACTTTTCCTTTGTGGCAAAGCCTTTGATAAGGCTGACACACACTTATGTCAATTACCCAGTACCAAGGGATGATGAAAGCCTGGAAACCTTCCAGGAGCTCAAAAAATCTTCTTTGTAGCATACCCGCTCGTGGAATGGCAAGACTACACTAAAGAATTTGTGCTCTTTTGTCACAAGAGAGATGGGTGCAGTGTGTCTGTACTAACACAAGCCCATGGGAAGACTAAGCACCCCATTGCTTTCTTTTCAGCTACTCTTAATCCAGTGGCAGCAGCATTGCCCGGTTTTCTCAAAGCATTTGCAGCGGTAAGCCTTAGTATTCAGCAAACTAAGGAGATAGGGATGGGTTAACCCTTAACTGTAATGGTACTCCATTTCATTGAGATCCTAATAACTTGTACCAGAACTCAACACCTGACAAATAGCCACTTAATCTGCAATGAGAGAATCCTTTTTGCAGTGGAAAATGTTTCCATTCAGAAATGTAACACACTAATCCTTGCTTCTCTGTTGCCAACTCCAGAGGGGAACAATAAGGGTAAATTCGACCACACTTGGGCTAGCATTACTGAGTTGTGCATAAAACCAAGACCTGACATACTGGATACACTTCTTCCTGAGTCTGAACATACCCTTTTTTTTCACGGGTCTTGTCTGCTTGTCTTGATGCAGCATTTTAAGAGCCACTTAAGCAGTAGGTAAACTGAGTGGAGTTGTAGATGCATCCTTTTTGTTCCATGTAACGTCTGCACAAGTGGCTGAACTGACTGCCCTACCCAGTGCCTGCTTTACCTCAGAAGGCTTGTGAGTCACTATTTACACTGACAGTCAGTTTAGATTTGGATTTGTGCATGATTTCAGCCAGCTATGGTTGCAACAAGTATTTATAACCTCAGTTATTTATCCAGAGTTTTGGGTTCTGTTTTCTATTTCTTGATTCTGTGTTTTGTTTTGTTGCCCCTACTTCTCTGAGTTGTGCCTGTGCCCTTCAGTCAGGTCCTCTGTCCCTTTTGCGGCCACTGCTGCCCCCTGGCCCTGCCCCCTGGCCCTTCCCCCCTGCCACTCCCACCTCCGCTTCCCTCCCCTATTTAATGGCAGCCGCAGCGAGGTGGACTGAGCAGGACCTCTGCCCTCCTGGCCAGGGTCCCTGCTTTCTACCCCCGTGGCTCCGCTGTTATGCCGCTACCCCCTACACCTCGCCGGTAGGGGTTTGAGGCCCGCTTTCTGCTATCGCGTGTTGTGCCCTTGCCCCTGCATTGTTGTGCTATTTATCGTGAGTTTTACTGTGCCATTAATCCTGAGTTTTGGGTTCTGTTTTTTGTTTCGGGATTCGGTGTTTTGTTTTGTTGCCCCTTCTTCTCTGGGTTATGCCTGTGCCCATTGTTCTAGTCCTCCATCTCTTTTCACGCTGCTGCTGCCCCTGTGGCCCCTTTTACTGCTGCTCCTGCCTCCCAGCACCAATTACCCATCCCTATTTAATGGCAGCCGCAGTGAAGATGGCTGACCGCCAACAGCTGAGTAAGATCCAGGGATCCAAAGTCCCGGATAGTATTGGCCAATATAAATGTGGATCAATGTGAAAGCGTTCACTCGAGGCACTGAACCTTTCCAGCCTCAAAAATAAAACTGTAGGGGATCATTTTGAGTGTAGATCCCCTTCTCTTATTATTCGATAAAAAGCACGAGGAAAACTCAAATCCATGTTGAAGGAGTGATTTTTATTTTCAGTTTTGTTTTTGATCCTTGTTTTAGAAAACCCTTTGTGAAGTTCAATACATTGATAGCATCCTTGTTTGTTAGGAAACTTAAACAGCGTTTCACTAAAGCGTCACCAGCCGTCACGTGTTTCGCCCATCACGGTCATTTGGACCTGGGCTTTGTCAAGTCTCATAATTTATGAACAGACATATAAGCATTCATTGGTCATCAATACAGCTCAAGCTGGTTTTGATTGGCTTAAAAAAGAAACAGCATTCATTTTCACTTTTTCATTTATGAAATCACAACTTTTCTCAAATGGTTTATGAGTATACGTCCCGGGTCAATCCCTCTTCCGGTCATCTTCACGCAGTGAGGGTGACTGAGCAGGACCTCTGACCTCCTTGCCAGGGTCCATGCTCTCTTCCCCGCGACTCTGCTGTTGTGACGCTGCCCCCTACAACTCGCTGGTAGGGGTTTGAGGCCCGCTGTTTGCTATTGCATGTTGTGGGTTCTGTTTTCTGTTTCGTGATTCTGTGTTTTGTTTCATTGCACTTTCTTCTCTGGGTTGTGCCTGTGTCCTTCGTTTTGGTCCTCTGTACCTTTTCCCGCTGCCTCTCCACCCTGCCCCTGCAGGTCCTGCCTACCAGCTCCGCTTCCCTCCCCCTCCTCTATTTAATGGCAGCCGCTGCGCGGCCGCACTGCTGGCACACTAAAGGCAAGCCCCTCTGAGTCTGTTCGCAACCGCGATCAGCGCCAGAAAGCCTTGGCTCTTCAATCCGCCGCAGTGAGGATGGCTGACCGCCAACAGCTGAGTAAGATCCAGGGATCCAAAGTCCCGGATAGTATTGCCCAATATAAATGTGGATCAATGTGAAAGCGTTCACTCGAGGCACTGAACCTTTCCAGCCTCAAAAATAAAACTGTAGGGGATCATTTTGAGTGTAGACCCCTCCTTCTCTTATTATTCGTTAAAAAGCACGAGGAAAACTCAAATCCATGTTGAAGGAGTTATTTTTATTTTTGTTTTTGATCCTTGTTTTAGTAAAACCTTTGTGAAGTTCAATACATTGATAGCATCCTTGTTTGTCAGGAAACTTTAACAGCATTTGACTAAAGTGTGACCAGCCAACACGTGTTTCGCCCATCACAGTCATTTGGACCTGGGCTTTCTCAAGGCTCATAATTTATGAACAGGCATATAAGCATTCATTGGTCATCAATACAGCTCAAGCAGGTTTTGATTGGCATCAAAAAGTAACAGTATTTATTTTCCCTTTTTCATTTATGAAATCACAATTTTTCTCAAATGGTTTATGAGTATATGTTCCGGGTCAATCCCTTTTCCGGTTGTCTTCGCGCAGTGAGGGTGACTGAGCAGGACCTCTGACCTCCTAGCCAGAGTCCATGCTCCATGTAACATCTGCACAAGTGGCTGAACTGATTGTCCTTACCAGTGCCTGCTTTACCTCAGAAGGCTTGCAAGTCACTATTTACACTGGCAGCCAGTTATGGTTGCAACAAGTATTTATAACCTCAGTTATATTACCCTGAGTTTTGGGTTCTGTTTTCTGTTTCTTGATTCTGTGTTTTGTTTTGTTGCCCCTTCTTCTCTGAGTTGTGCCTGTGCCCATCATTAAAGGCAAGCCCCACTGAGCCTGTCCGCAACCACGATCAACGCCAGAAACCCTTGGCTCTCCAACCATCCACTGATACACAACTGCCAGCTGTCGATGCCAAACATCACCCACGGCCAGTCCTCCTGCCGACACTGCTGATAGTCCTTCACCCTCCACAGCACTCCCACGACCGCCGCACCCACACCGGATGCTTGCACTCCCAAAGCCCTGAAGGGCATCCTCCTCAAGGTGCGCTCCCTACATAGCTATGACCCCCATGACACCCTTTTGCCAGACGTCGCCTTCTTCACTGAAAACTGGACAAATGCCGCCTCTGCCCCTGATGTTGTCACCGCCATTCCAGATGGATACAAGATCCAGACGGCCCCAACCACCCAGGAAGAGGACTCGCCATTTGTACACAAGAGCTCCCTCTGACACTACACCTCCAGCACGAGCGACTCCCTCTCCAACACCGAACGCCTACACTTCCAGATCTAGACCAGCCCCAGAACCAGTCTTCACAGCACCCTCGATTACAGACAACCAGGTTCTGGTGCTTCTTTCACCACCACCATTTCCGACGTCGTCGCACCAAACGACATCGCCTCCACGGACTACATACTTATCGGAGACCTGAACTTCCACCTTGACAACCGCAGCGACCCCGACCCCACCTCCCTCCTGGAAAACCTCGCCAACCTTGGATAGAAGTAGCTCATCACCACCCCCACCCACAAAACTGGACACATCCTCCCCCATCTTCGCAGGAGAGACCAACATCCACTTCAGCCACACCTCACAGCCCTTCTGGGCAGAATACCACTGCGTACACTTCTCCATTAACACCACCACTGCACACAAACCCGCCCCACGCCCACCACGAAAAAACAGTAGCAAGGTCACAGAGGAGCACCTCAACTCCATCCTCATCCACAATCTCCCCTCCGCCACGACCAACGCCAACTCTGCAGCCAAGGAACTACACCATTGGATCACCAGGTGCCCAGACATGCTTACACCCCTTAGCCATCCCGACAGAAAAAGCCCCCTGAAGGTCGTCTGGTTCACCGCCAACCTCCAGGAAGCCAGACACTCCTGCAGACGTCTTGAAAAACGTTGGAGAAACAGCAAAACCACTGAAGACCATAACACCTACAAGAACGCCACAACAGAATACCACCAACGTATAAAGTAACCGAAAGGACTTTCATCCGAAACAAAATCCTCACCAACGCCAACAACTCAAAGAATCTCTTCAACATCATCCAGCAGTTCACCAAACCCCCCAGCGAAGCCACGGATGTCACGCCATCCCAGGACCTCTGCAACAGACTAGGCTCCTACTTCCATCTAAAAATCAAGGCCCTCTATGACAACTTCAGCGAACAGACTCCAGAAAACACCCCCCCTCTGGCAGTGATAGCCAGCCCACCATCACCACCTGGACACTGGTCACCACCGACGATACAAGCATGAAGAGCACCCACTCAGGAGCCCCCACGAACCCCTGCTTGCCACACTTCTTCCAAAGGGCCACCATTGCCATAGCCCCCGAACTACGCCACACCATCAATGCCTCCTTCTAATCCGGCATTTTCCCTGACAACTGGAAGTGGGCAGAGGTGAAGCCCCTCCTCGAGAAACCCTTGACTGACCCTACAGACCTGAAAAACTACCCACCCAACTCTCCCCTTCCCTTTGCAGCCAAAGTCACTGAGAAAGTAGTTCATGTCTAGCTGACTCCCTTTATCGAAGGCAACGCCGTCCTTGACTCCTCCCAGTCCTGATTCAGTAGTAACTTCAGCACCGAGACCACCCTCCTTGCCGCCACTGACGACATCCGTGTGCTACTTGACCAGGGCCACACCGCAGCCCTCATCCTGCTAGACCTCTCTGCAGCCTTTGACACTCTCTCCCACCGAACTCTTGTGGCCAGACTCCATGACGCCGGCATACGGGGAACCACCCTCAACTGGATCTGCTCCTTCCTCGCCAGCAGAACCCAAAGGCTCAGACTCCCACCCTTCCTCTCTGAGCCCACAGAGAACTACTGCGGAGTACCCCAAGGTTCATCACTCAGCACTACGCTCGTCAACATCTAGATGGCCCTCCTTTTCCGCCATCAGCAGACAACATGTGCTCAGCATAGTATCCTACGCCGACAACACCCAGATCATCTTCTCCCTCACTAGGAATCCAGAAAACACCACACTCAGCTTCCAGGAAGGAATGAAAGATGTCACAGCCTGGATGAGCAACAGCTGCCTAAAGCTCAACTCTGAGAAAACAGAAGTCCTTGTCCTTGAACTCCCTCCCACTGCTTGGGACAACACCTGGTGGCCCTCTGTCCTCGGAAACCCAGCAACCCCGACAGACCATGCCCAGAACTTTGACACCATTCTAGACTTCTCCCTCACCAGGACTCGCCAGATCAACGCCGTTGCCTCCACCTGCTTCAACTCCCTCCGCATCCTCCCCAAGACTTTCAAGTGGATTGTCCCAAAGCCAAAAAGACCACCACACATGCTCTCATAACCAGCAGACTGGACTATGGTAATGCCCTCTATGCTGGAATCAAGAAATTCCTGCTCAACAGACTCCAGACCATCCAGAACGCTGCAGCCGGACTTGTCCTCTGCAACCCAGGACATGATCACATGACCCAGCAACTGAGAGATCTCCACTGGCTCCCCGTCAAGAAGAGATTAACCTTCAAGCTACTCACCCACACCTACAAATCCCTTCACAACATCATACCCAAATACCTCAACTAAAGAGTCTCTTTCCACATACCCAACAGAAACCTCCACTCCGCTGACCTCGCTCTAGCCGAGACCCAGCCCATCCGCAGAACCAGAGCAGGTGGTAGAGCCTGCTCCTACGTCGCAGTCAAAGCCTGGAACAAGCTTGCAATCAACATCAGATGCTCCCCTACCCTGCACACCTTCAGGAAGAGCCTCAAGGCCTGGCTGTTTGGCTGACCCAGAGCTGCACATCACCCCCCACCCCCAGTGCCTTGAGACCCTCACGGGTGAGTAGCGCGCTTTAAAAGCTCTTGATTGATTGATTGATTGATTGATTCAGCAACCCTACTTGGTAGAGTCTTTATAATGTCAAGAGAAATGGCTGTGGTGAAGTCTGGTGCACACAAGAGCAGCAGTGATTTTGTCACCAGAGACAAAATTGTCCGATATTGCGCTCTTGAGTCCAGCACCTTCCATTTACATGAACAATGCAATTGCATTGAGTTGAGGGAATTGCAACATACCACCCCAGAACAGTTTTTATTATTATTGTTATTATTATTACTATTATTATTATTATTTAGTAGTTTTATATAGAGCTTACACGACCCAAGTGGTATCAGAGCGCTTTACAACAGCCTCTATAGAAACAGTAAAGTACAATGATACATCTAGATACTGGAAGTTACATAGTTCGAGGTTATTGACCAGAGGCATAGAGATGACGCTTGAGGAATAATTCTATTAGCTGTCTCTTGAAATTTGTGAAGGAGGGGTTAGTCCTGATATGAATAGGGAGAGAGTTCCAGATTTTTAGGGCATTCCCTGAGAAAGAGAGGCAGAGGGCTTTTTGTTTATGTCATTAGGGGGATTAGGAGGAGCGAGTTTGAGCTTCTTAGGTTTCTCTATTGTCCGGCTTTAGTGAGTTTGGCTGTGAGGTAATCCGGTTTGCCTGTGTGTAGGGCTTTATGGGTCAGACAGGGTGTTTTGAAACAGCAGCGTGCTTTGATAGATAGCCATTTAAGGTTCTGCAATGCAGAGGTGATGTGGTCGTGTTTCTTGGAACCTATGACCATTCTTTCTGCTGCGTTTAGGGTGGTTATCATTGGGGCTATGTGTGTTTTAGCTGTCCCAGTTAGTGTGGCATTTCCATATTCAAGTCTGGACAGAACTAGAGCTTGGGTTGAGATTTGTAGGTCATTGGGGGTATGAATGGCTTCATTTTGTTGTGGAGTTTAAGGCTGTAGAGGGTGTCTTTTGCTGTGGGGCTTAAGTGGGAGCTCATGTTAAGTCTTGCATCTAGAGAGATCCCTAGAGATTTGGCTGAGATTGCTGGGGTTCGTTTTCAGTTTAGGGAGTCTAGGTTGCTTATCAATTCTTGGATCTGAGGGGGAGGTTCATGATTGGGGAAGACAAGAATTTCAGTTTTTTCTTGGTTGAGTTTGATGTGGTTGAGGGTTAACAATTTTCTACTTTTGAAAGTGTGGAGTTGAGTTGGAGGATGTCTTTAAGGAAGGATATTTCGAGGTACAGCTGGGTGTCGTCAGCATAGAGATGATAGGCGATATTTGCTTGTGTTAGAATGGTAGTGAGGGGTTCCATGTAAATGTTAAAGAGTGTGGGGAAGAGGACTGAGCCTTGAGGGACACCTCGATTTGTGAGTGACGTGTCGGACATCGAGTTTTTGATTTTTAGGAATTGGGATCCATTATGCAGAAATGAGGAGAACCATTTTAGTACATTGCCATCTGCTCTGATACGCTTTTGTACGGCATTTAAAAGTAGCTTGTGATCAACTGTCAAAAGCAGCTGATAGGTCGAAGAGGACATGAAGGCAGCATCTGTTAGTCAAGGGAGTTGTGAATTTCATCAGTTATACTCAGTATAGCGGTTTCTGTGCTGCATCGCTTCCTGAAACCAGATTGGTGTGAGTTAAGTAGGTTGTTTGATTCCAGGTGTTGGTTCAGTTGGGAGAGAACACATTTCTCCAGGATTTTAGCTGGGAAAGGAAGGCTGGTGATGGGCCTAAAGTTTTTGAGATTGTTGGGGTCAGCATCCATTTATTTTAGAAGGGGGGTGACTTGGCCTTGTTTAAGGCAGTCAGGGCCCGATGTAGGTAGCCCTTTACCGATCGAAATCGGCCGAAAATACCGATTTTCGGCCGTTTCCGATCGGTAAAGGGCTATCGAGATGTAGGGGCACATTTTCGGTAATTTTTCCGAATCGTTATCATTACCGAATCGGTAAATTTACCGAATCGGTAATATTTACCGATTCGGTAATGATAACGATTCGGTAAAATTACCGAAAATGCAATGTAGGTAGCCAATGTTTCATCAGCACATGGCTTACAGAATCGGTATTTTACCATGGAATACAAATCCATGGTAAAATACCGATTCCTGTGTACATGCACATCTGTGCATGTACACATGTGCCATGTGACAGACAGACGTGCCCTTAGAGCATGTCTGTGTGCCACATTGCACACATGCCCGTTTTGGGGGTGCTAGAGGGTGTCAAAGTGACACCCCCTGAACCCTTGCCAAATTCGGTATTTACCGATTCGGTAAATACCGATTCGGTATTTGACTTTAATCCTATGGGCTTCAAAGGCCCATAGGATTCAATACCAAATACCGATTCGGTATTTACCGAATCGGTAATTACCGATTTTGTAAGGAATCGGTAACGATTCCAGATGTTGGGACCTACATCCCATTTACCGATTTTGAAATACTGAATCGGTAAAATTCGGTATTTCAAAATCGGTAAATGGGATTTACCTACATCAGGCCCATAGACATCAATCTATTGTTTAGGAACCTGTTGATGATCTTTGTCCACAGTGGGGTGTAAATGGGAAAAGATGTGATACGTGAGTGATGCCAGCAAATTGTGGGAATCCAGCGAGAGAAAATTAGTCCTTCCTGATTCCCGCCTTACCGCAATGGTGTAAAACATGCATGGTCATCACATGTGGGCATAGACAGAATGGTGTCTACCTTCCAAGTATATTGCTATGATCCTCATTTCAGATCAATTGCAGTAATTTTTTGTCAGCGCTGTGTTACCTTCCAAAACCAGAATGTGGTTAAAAGGGTTGCTGTGACTATGAGCTACATTGGAAAGTGTGATGGTCCCTTCAATCATCTCCAAATCGACTTTGTGGTGATGCCCTAATGTACCCAATTGAGGTATATCTGCATCATCAGGTGTCTATTCTCACGATGGGCTGAGGCATATCACAACCGGAGATGTGACAGCCTAACAGTTGCCAAACTATTGCTGCAGGAGTTGTTACCACAATTTGGGATGTTAGTTCATCTTGAATCGAAACAAGGGACTTACTTCAAGAGCAAAGTGGTGCAGTTGCTGTGTACAGCCTTAGGGATTGACCAAAGATTCCACTGTAGCTACAGGCATGAGGCATTAGGTGCTGTAGAGAGACTAAACAGGACAATCAAAGCTAAACTGGCAGAAGCCTGTGCCTTCACGTTGCTCAAATGGCCGGACGCCCTTCTTTTGGTAGTACTGAGTATTCAAAGTATCTCTTGTAAGAGAACCAGAATGTCTCCTCATGGCAAGGTAGGAAGAGGAAGAAGCAGAGCCAACATCTACTAATTCCTCGAGTCGCCCTAGGTTTGTGGTATCCGAGGCTTCAGAGGAAGACCAGGCTAAGAGTTCACAGCCTCCATTTACGAGCATCACTCAAAGCAAGAGGATGATGAAAGTGCAGCTGTCTCACCAACCAATGTGATACCCGCCACCAGATTGAGAATTCGCATCCACAAGTGTAGTGGAAATTCATAGAAGGCTAAAACTAATCTACTACAGCAAACCTTGCAAGGAATAGAGTTGTGGTGAGGCAACGTAGTTGCACCTCAGAGAGTGAGTTAGCCTCATCGGAGCCAAATATCTCAAGCACTTCCAATGGTCAAGGTCCAGCTGAAGACGGTTGGCCAAAAGCTACAACCACCCAAAAAAGACGGTTGATACCTAAGAAGAGATGAGAGATGATTAGGGAAGACAGTGAGTTGGGAGAACAAGAACAAGCTGATCAGATTGGCTTTGTGGATGAAAGCCTGGGCTTGATCACTACCAAGTGACCCAAAAAGGAGAGAAAGATCAATCAGAAGTATTCAGGTCCAACTTGGACATACCTTGCCAAAATCAAGTTTGACTCTGATGACTGTCTGATTAACATTGATGAGCTTCCTTTAGACAAAGAGATGCAACTAGAGGCGCCTATTCACATTGACTATTGACAAACATTGAAAGGGCTGTCACAGTGTTAGGATAACGGTCAGAAGATGATATCTCCTTTAACCCTCTAGTTGTCACAGAATAAAAAACCCAGTAGCTTTCGAGATAGGGTAGAGAATATAGGATAATACCTAGAGGACTAACATTTGTAGTTGAGATTTCATTGATCTGATTCAAGTTAACATGGCGAGGAAAAGCTGCTACATTTTGCTTAAAAACCTGACAGTTGCCAATTCTGTTTCCATGTTTGGATGGCTGTTGAATATCTATGTGTTGGGAGGGGATATCCCTTATATTTTAATCAAGTATTGTCTTAAAACTGTAGTTATAACTTTCACACCTAATTCACAGCGTGAGAGCGTGAGAATGTGTATATTGACAATGTATATCATCAAATGTTGGCTGAATACGTGAAAGTTATGGGAGTGGAGAATTGCTTTGTTTGCTCTTATCTTCCAGTTTTTGTAGCCGATGGAGCAGCATACTTTCACTTACCTTTGTCTTACCCCTTCTCCTGTTCCGTTTTCATAAATCTTTTTTATCATCAGGATTTTAATAAACTTTTTTATTCTGACTTTGATGATCCATTTGAAGATATGCTAATTGTCAGTGATGAAAACCTTTGGGCTACTAAACATATTTCTCGCTCCTGCAAAAGGTTTAAATCAAGGGATCATGATGAGTATATGATGAAATTCTTTACCCTGTGACTAATGTATTACTAACTACAGCATGCATGATGTAACCTTCAAAATTAACAAAGATGAGAGGGTATTTGAAGACAAATTAAATAAGAGGAGAAGGCTTGGAGAAGAAAGAGGAGAAGATCAGTGCAGAACACATCACTGGGAAAGGTGAAAAACTCTAAAGGAGGATTAAACATTGATGTCACTAAGAAAGGATCTTTATGCATCATAAGGCAGGCAGACGGAAACAAGACAGTTGACAAAACTAAGATTGCCCGAATGTGAGTACAGCCATTTAGTTAGGGGAAAAAAACATTTCATCCCTTGATGCAAGCATAAAGGGGATCTACTATGTGCCTGGTTAGTATGCTTATTCCCAGCTACCACACAACTGGACAGGTAGTTATTATGCAGCATTAGTTTTCCCCACCTTTTATCATGCTAACAATTTAGTTTTTCCTCTTGAGAAATACATAAGAAGGGGTAAACACAGCTATGGAGTGCTCAGACCATCTTTAGGAGTGGCATTGAACAATGTTAAGATTAGAAAGTTATCCACTCTAGTTGCTCGGTTTACTTCTAAAACCACAGGTGCTTTAATGGTGATAAATAAAGAATTATGACAAGAATCCTGTGTACACGTTAAGCGAGGTGTATACATGTATCATGCTAAATCAAAAGAACACAATAGGAAGTAAATGATACAAAGTGGACACAATAGAAAGTGTTTTGTTCTTCATTGGACTGTATTTGACCATCCTTTGTTGAAAGGTAACTTCAAAAGCAAATGACCAGCCCTGGTCATTTGCTTTTGAAGTTACCTTTCATCAACAAAGGAAGCTCAAATACAATCCTTTGAAGAGTGTTTCATTTACTACCTATTGTATTCTTTTGATTTAGCATGATACATGTATACACCTCGCTTAACGTGTGCACAGGATTCTTGTCATAATTACCGAGTGGGCCCTGGCCACTCTCTGAAGAGGTTTCGGGGTCTCCTCTGACCTTGCTGCACTGTCTTCATTATTGATGTTTTTTACCTAACACACACCACTACCAGTTAAGGTGCCAGACTTCCTGTACACGTCAAAACCCTCCACAGAACCCACAATGAATAAAGAATTGTTTGCAATGAGAGCTATTATTCTGTAAAATCACCTTCCATTCGATTTCATTCTCACAAAGGAAGGTATAGTTTGCAAGGTCATTCACGGTCGGGAAAGTTGCACCTATATAAGGTGCAAAGATAGGACACTTGACAGCTATTTTACTAACATTATGAACATAACGCATGAATTACCTAAGTTGGAAGAGACAGGTACCTGGGAAGGGTTAGGATCTATATCCGGATCCATCGGAAAGGGATTCCCTAAGGTAGGGGAACGGTTTGATAGTGTAGGTAGAGGAATTCTGAAATTGCTTCTAACCCCTCTTTTGCTTTTATTAATTGGCATTGCATGTGTGCTCGTTTCCTTGAGGTTTGCAAAGGATTTTCATCACAATATGGTATGGATTGGGTGTATAAGAAGCTGTCAGCAGCAAGAGGAAGAAAAAGAAAGAGGCTTAATGGAAAGGTTGAATATATGAACTTTACAACACCCTGAAGGACTGGGAACAATCCAAAAAGAAGAACCCGAAGTTAATGAATGATGTTCTATCATAAGAAATTGAAAAGATGATTTAGAAATCATCAGAGCGAGAGTTGTAATAGTTGTTTTTTTCTGCATGTTCAACACATCATAAATTGAGTATCCGCTGACCAAGATATTGTTTATACTGTCCTCCATCTTGCCCCGACATCACAAAATATCACATGTTGACTACTGCTGCTCTTCTTCTTCTTAAGAATTGCGAGACTCACACAAATTAAACAAAGAATGATCCCAGAGACGTTCCCTCACTGTACCTACCCAATGACATTTCAACTGTCCCAGGCTATCATTATACAGTGTATCAGTTTGGATGCTGAAATAAGTTGTGAGAATACCAGCAAACTCAAAGTATTACTACCATGAGAAAAACTTTGAATGTATTCTGTAGTAAAATATTTCCTTTTGCTTATTCCATATTGGTGCATTTCATGCCAACTGGGTATTCGTTTAGAATGTATCAATGTTTTTGTTAGAAGTCCTATAAAAGGACGCGAAGATTTCTATGTACAGGTAACCTTATCCTGACCCTTAAAAGTTGAATCTATGCCAGATTTTACTTACAACTGTAAGGAGTTCTTTATGCCTATGCTTTGCTACTAAAAATCACTAATGTCATGTTCTATGTGACTTACCTATCCATCATTTTGTGGCATTTTAAGAAAGAATTTTATCTATCTTTATCTTTACTGTAGTTAAGCTTTACGTGATGCTATTGGTCACTCGTGTGTTCCATTGTTGAATGTATTTTGTATTGTTTCAAAAATTATTCTTAACTTTGCACTCCCTGGGCCCTTTGTACAGACAGCCGCTCAGCACCTATCTTTGACAATACATCTTCATGCAAACCATACTTTGGATTGTTTCCTGCTTCACACTACAGATTTGGAGACGGTCAGCACTTAGGTAAGGTTGGATGTTTCCACATTTCACACGAAATTCTCATGAGGTTCTGTTTAAAAAAAAAGAAGAGAGGGATTTTATATTCTAATTGGTCATGCTGTGTACTTTGTCTTGCCTTGACTCCACCCTTCATTTTGCTGGGTAAGCCTTTGGCGGTGCATGGAGATTCAATTTGTTTCTCCTTTACTTGTGTGAGCCAGAATCTCTTGTGCTGGGAACCTTGCAAACAAGGTTCTGTGGTTACGGCTACACGTGTGTGCTTACCGTATGTATCCGCCGCACGAGTCAACAAACTTTTGGCATTTCTTTTGCCCCGAGTGCAAGAGCTTTATGTGTGTGCATGCCCCATGATTAAACAAAATGTTGATATTTACATTGTCCCGCATACGTGCGCGAGCTGTTTCTTACTCCGTTTTCACTGCATTGGAGGTCCACACATAAAGGGTTCTTTAGCTGACCTTAACTGCTGTGGCGTTTTCATCTTAATTCTCCCTGCTCCAAATACTGTCTGCTTCACCGTCTGCTTCACTTCTGGATTTCTGAAGAGCACTTACAGAGTGCCACCTGGTGGTTTGACTTTCTATTGATTGGCACACTTTAATTTGGTCTGTATCGCCATATGCTGGTCTCAGTGGTTAAAACTCTATTTGGGGCATATTATCAAGCCTGTGCGCTAAAATTATCGCCGCATTATCGGCCGAAAACGGCCGATAAAGCGGCGATAATGGGCTTGATAATATGCTCTGTGGAATTACAATCGAAGCCCATGTTAGATGTCTTCACATCTAACATGTGCTTCGATTGGAATTCCATAGATCATATTATCAAGCCCATTATCGCCTCTTTATCGGCCGTTTTCGGCCGATAAAGCGGCGATAATTTTAGCGCACAGGCTTGATAATATGCCCCTCTATTTTTTCCCAAACAAAATAGTTCCTTATTCAGCTGAATGCAATATCTGTCTCTTTGCAAATAATTTTAAAACATTTTTCACACTTATTTTGTGCACGTTACCATGCAATCTGTTACATCCCCCAACCCTTTTCTGCTAGATCCTAGAGAACTGCCCCCTTAAAATAGAAGTTGTGGTATAGATTGTTCAAAGCCTACTTAGGAGCCAATGATGGTCTGAAGCTCAAGCCTGATCGCAAACACAATTTGCTATATTACTATTTAGGTGCTGAAGACCAAAATATTTTTTACCACTTCCCTGAATTTGTAAGTGATGATGACTATGATGAATTTGAAGTGGCAGTAAAGCAATTAGAAACTCATTTTGAAGGGAAAGTGAACTTGGTGGTGCATCATCAAATTTCTTTTTCGCGTACAAGCTCCTAATGAATCTATGGATACTTATGTTACAGCTTTAAGTGAACTTGCAGCGTACTGTGAATTTGAAGGTTTCACTTCTCAGTTAATGTGTGAACAAATTGTGGCAAGATGTTACTCCAAGAAAATTCAACAAAGGCTTCTAGCTTGTAAGAATCCTTCACTCAACGAAACACTGAACATCGCTAAAAGTATAGAAACTTCTCGGGCAGTCTCTAAACAATTAGACGGTGCTGACACACAAACATCTATTGCAAAAGTTAATACACTTTAGTAAAATGTCTCTCATAACAAACAAGCTAAAGTGCAAAGTTTATCAGGCATTTCTAACGGGGGAGGGAGTTCCTCTGGGTCCAAGCAAACAAATATGTTTCAGATGTGGATCTTCCTCACATTTTTCAAATTTTAAGAATTGTGCTATTATTGCACAGGACCGTTGGAGATGCAAGAAAATTGGCCACTTTGGTTAAGTGTGTAGGGAAGTAGACGCATTTGTGTAAGGAGAGTACAGGAAGAAACAATGTAAGATGTTCAGACCCTAGACGAAAGAGTTGATGAGTTGCTCTTGTCTGTATGATGCGTAGTAGTTTACAGTGTTCATAGTGACAAAAATTATAAGGATCCTCATATCCCTTTACTCATTAATGGGATTCATATCCCATTAATATTTGATTTTGGTGCTAAAATCACCATTATCTCTTGTGAAAAATACAATGAACACTGGAGTGGCAAATAATTGATACCTCAAGATGCATTTGCTACTGCTTTCAATGGCAGTAGGATAGACTTGGATGGTTACTTCTGGGCAAATATCAGTTTTGAAACTAAAACTATTGAAGGGAATGTTTATATGGCTCACAAAGGCATCAATGTATTTGGGTGGTGGCATCAGGATGATTTAAATCTTATGATTAGACCTGTCCATAAGCAGCCGGTCACTATTGTCAATGTTGTTGCTGATCAGAAGTCTTGTGAAGAATATTTTGGGAATGTTTTTGCTGACAAAGTGGGAAGATTAATAATTTTTTTCCCACCATCTAGTTAAAGAAAATAGTATTCCTATAAAGTACAAACTATGCAATGTGCCATACAGTGTCAGAAATGAGTTATCCTTAATTTGTAAGAAAATGCAGGATGATGGAATCATTGAGTGTGCAGATGCCAGTTTATGGCTTTCTCCAGTGGTTCTTGCAAAAAAGAAATCTGTAGAATTACGCCTTTGCATTGACATTAGATCACTTAATGATTCAATTTGGGTGGAGAATTTTCCTCTTCCACGGATTGAAGATTTGATCAACACTGTAGGGCAGGCTACATGGTTTTCAAAACAGGTCCTCAGGGCGACATATCATCAGGTTGTGTTAGATGAGCAGTCACACTATCCTCCTGCCTTCGTCACCCCTGAATTTGTGTTACAATTCTGCTGCATGCTGTTTGGGCTGGCCTCAGCAGCATCTGTTTTTCAGAAAGTAATACCAAGAATATTTAACAACGTTTTGAATGTAGTCATCTTCCAAGATGACATTCTGATTTATGCTGACACTAGGATGGTGCATAAGTGTGTGGAGAAGGTCCTGTCTGTGCTGGAAAACAATGGTGTGACAATCAGATAGGACAAATGCGTATTTGGGGTCAATGAAATAGAATACCTAGGGCATGTGTTGACATCTGAAGGAGAAAAACCCAGTATTGCTGAGGGCATTGTGAATGCAAACTATCAAAACCTCCCACCTGACCTATATTTCTTTCTTTTAGGGCTAAATCAATGGGTTATTAGCATTCAATCTGAGACATGATGTATGCAACAATTGCTACTTTATCGAAACTGTTTGATTTCTTTTTTAACAATATTTATTTCATGGTTTGTATCAAAAAAGTTAAACGCCATACATTATATTAATAATTTCTTCAATTGTTCCTTTCTTTTTACATATGGGTTATGCATTTCATAGGTAGGCAAATTTCATAAACATTTTTGCACAAAAAGTACGGTTTTCTCTGTTCAACCCCTGTAAATCCAACAGACACTCATACTAACCTCTCACATCGACACCCATACTCACTCATACCATCAGCACTATCAAACCCACCCAAGAACACATACACATGATGGTCATACAAGGGACAAAGATGTTTAAGTCTCTGTAACCGGGTTGTGGGCTGGGTGCATACAAAACAGGTCAACAAATGTTTCGGTGGTATTAGCCAAGTTATGTCCACTTTCTACTGGACCATCAAGGTTTACACATTTTAGGCGAGTGGTTGGGGTATATAATCTACATCAAAGAGAATATTATTAAGGAACCACTGCTCGATGGATCACTAGAGCTGAGGTAACGTCAGTATTGTATTAGGCCTCTCTTCTAGGCGAAATACATAAGTCTCTATTTTGCAATGATGTCAGTAAAATACCACTGCACCGTCTGAATCCAAATGAGTATTGTTCACACGGATGTTCTATATGTCACTCCCCACTTAATATGGGGTATCATCAAAACCTGCAGGGGGCGCAGCTCTTCTCTACATCCCGGTGCCGCTGCTCTCTGTCCGTCGCTCCTGAATGCCGGTCCTGCGCCTACTTCCTTCCCGCCCTGCCCCACCCAAGGAGACGCTCTGCCCATTTCACATTATGAATGCACCCCATCCCGCAGATAGAGAACAGCTTAGATAATTTTTAGGGCTGTGTGAGTTTTATTCCAAATGTATACCAAATTATGCTGAAATTACTACATGCTTCAAGAATCTACTTGAATATGTTGTTTGGTCCAGTGCGTGTCAACACAGTTTTGAGTGTATCCAGCATAGATTCTTGTCAGTGCCTGCTTTGCAATCTTACTTGGAAGGTTGTGACATTTTTTAAAGGGTAGATGACAGTGCATATGGCATAGGCGCTGTCTTGTCTCAGTTGTGCAATGGTGTTGAAGTCACTGTAGGATTTGTGTCTAGGAGATTGAGAGATGTGGAGACAAGATATTTTCCGTAATAGAAAAAGAAATTCTAGGCTGTGTTTGGGGTGTTTAAAAATGTAAACCTTATCATTGGGTATGAGCATTTGACCTTAGAATGGATCACAAACCGTTAGTTGACATTTTCTCAGGTATGAAGCTAAACAAGTCAACAGCTATATTAGCCAGACTATCTACAAAATTGTTAGAATTTAATTTCAAAATAAGGTACATTGCAGGTGGTGAGAATGTTAGGGCAGATTTTTTTTATCTCGTTTGCCAGTGGAAAATGATTGTATGGAAGTTACACAAGTTGAAATTCAAGAGAGCATCATTGCTAAGGTTGAATATCAAGTAATTTGTGCTAACATAGTGGAGTGGTGTAGGAGAATATAAGAGGATGTGGAACTAAGCAAAGTAATCTCATTTGAAATGATTTGGGCTTACCGGTCAACACCTCATCTGTGATGGGGGAGGTACCTTTTGAACTTATGAGAGGGAGAAAGGTGTGATCCTCATTGTGTCTTTTTTGGAAGGTGGACATTATGGGTCAGAGTTTTTACATTTTGAGTGTGTGTGAAAAAGCTAAGCTTTTGATTGACACTAGCAGTATGCTGCGATGTCAGAGTGAACAGATGTTTAAGGACAATGGTTTCAAGAAGTCTGAGATAAGGGTTGGGTACTTGGTATGCATTAAAGATCCTGTGTTGCAAAGAAAAGGCCTTTCGAAGTTTCAGGATCCTGTTTGGGTTATTAAGTTGAGAGGCAATGCTGTGTGTGTGTCAAATGGGCAATGGTGGAACTTGTCTAGAATTGCAAAAGTAGAAAGAAATGATGTTAAAAAAATATGACATTGAGAAAAATTACAAAAAAGAAATCAGAGATGATATTTCAGAAAACAAGCTCGGAGACGTGTGTAGAGATTTCCGAGTTTAATGTTGAGAAAGAGTGGTAGAACTATTAGACTGCATTAAAGATATACAGAAAAGTCCTATTTTTCGGTCTAATTTTTATTCTGGATGTGTCACTATTATGTTACATTTTGTTTATTGTTTTCAGTTTTATTATACCGATATTTGGAGTCTTTGGAATGCTATTATTCAATGCATAAAAAAGGAAAAGGGATGTGTGGCATTTTAAGAAAGTGTTTTATGTATCTTTAATTTTACTGTAGTTAGGCTTTATGTGATACTATTGGTCACTCATGTGGTCCATTGTGGAATGTATTTTGTATTGTTTTAAAAAGTATTCTGAATGCTGCACTCCCTGGGCCCTTTGTACCAGCAGCGTCTCAGCACTTATCTTCTTAAATAAATCTTTAAAAAAACACACTCTGCATTGTTTCCTGCTTCACATTTCAATAAAGTTTTAAAACTACAACCCTTATCTGTCATCCTTACAACAATGTTTATCACCCGCTTTGGAGCTTAATCAATTAGACAGAAGTGACGGCTCCAGTCAGGGAACGCCAAAGTCCGCATTGGGACTACTATGCTCCTGATCCTAGCCGTGGATGCCCCTCATGAGTTGAATGTTAAGGTTAAGTTTCTGTGCTGTCAACAGTAAGGTTTCAGCCAGCCTTACGGCAACACCTAACCCACATATAGCACACCCAATCATCAATAACATACTCACACTGTGTGTAACTTATTGCAGCACAAAAACAGATTCCAGTCTGGGACAGCATCGTCCAAACCTTATGAGAACGAAGCAAATATAATGGTACTAAAATCAATACCAGAACCAATAGCCGAATATGTACCATCTAACTCTGCAGACCAAAACATAGCATCATTGAGTTGGCTGCCTGCAGGTAGCTGCTCATACAAACTAAAGGACCCAAAAGTGGTGTGCGTGAATACAAATTGTGTGGCAATCTTTCACATGAAACTGTGATCCATTCCTTTTCTTCTTCTTCGCCATCCCATTTATAAAAGTGTACAGTGTCCTGCTGCAGTAGGACTCAGTACTGCAGCAGGGTGAGGCCAGGAGAATTATGACTATATTTGATCTGTACAGGTTCTCAAATATTACGGCATGCTGTTGCCCAAAACCTGTGGAGGGTATAGGTCGTAATGGAAACGCCTTGGGCTAGATCCCTATTCACCATCCTCTAAAGTTAAGGATGAAGTAATTCCAGAGTTTGAAAGCAGAAGAGCACTATCATTAGATTGTGTGTGTTAATGTAATTCTGAATTTTGTTTTCAAAATGTATGTGTACACTCAGATTGTTTATTATGAGTATGGTTTTCTTGTGAATGTGATGCAATTTTAAAAAATCGTGTTTTTCTTACGATATTGCTAGGATTTGTAATATTTTGAGGAACGTATAATAATGTTTAAGGGTCCCGTTAGTTATGGCTTTTCTTAAATATGGGCTGAATTACAGAATAATTGTCTGTGAAAATGTAGCCGGTGCTCAGATGCCATTGCAGGTGCAGGGAATCCGCCAGGATTTTTTGAGGGCATTGCCAGACAAGGACCTACAAGGCGTGGCATTCCTCTTAGTAGGAGAGTGAGGAGATATCGCTCCCCTTTGCAAAATTACCTCCAAAAGCAGAAAATGTCTGAGAGTGATATCTGGGAGTTTGGTTGTTTATAGCTTGGCATGTGAGTCATGCAGTTCTCATGGAGCGGTGTGCCCCAGTGCGGAGCCATTGGACGGAACCATTTGAGGAAGGCCAGAGCAGGGGTGTTATATAATCCTGTTTTTAGTGTTGGTGAGAAACCTGGCGGGAGCTTATAGGACAGCTCTTAAAGGCAGTCTGTTTTTTTTCAGGAGTTCGGTGAGGAAAGCTGATTCAAAGGAATGGCCTCAACCGCTACATTCAGATCCTGAGAGCAGGGAATGTGTTCTAAATTCTCAAGTTCATAAAAGTGGAATTGGAAGAACTGGCCATAGCTTAGGTGTGTCCCATGCGGTTGAAAATTTCAACAAAAAGCAAAATCGGAGATTTTGCAGCTATGGGGTGGTAATGTCAGATCTCTTTAGGTTGTTAGTCTGAATATTTTTGTTGCTCGGTTAGATATCAAGGTTAGGAAACGAAATTCAGTATTTAAAGAATTGCATTTTAGGTTTTTTTTTATCCATCCATTTATATATGAAATGTTGGGAAGACAGAGTAGCCTGAGTCCAATTAGAGATACAAGTGAGTGCCTCTGTGATATGAAAGGATGGAGTAGACATGACTAAATAGCAGAATGACAATTTATCTAACTGTAAACACTGTTGTAAAAAACCTTGGCCTGCAACTAAATGCTTAAAGGAGTGTGTGATAATATTAAAATGTGGCTACTATTATTGCTTTATTGAGTTCAAAAATATTTACAGCCAGTGATAATCAATAAACAGGGGGCCTCATTTACACAAAAATGATGCAGAGTGGCACCGCAAGCCATTTTGCTGCGCTGAGCTGCTTCATTTTAAAAGCACGAGGATGCGTCCTAGTAAGAACAATACGACGCATCCTCGTGCTTTTCCCAGCACTGGCGCAAAACTTGCTGACATTTCCTAGGGCAGGCACCCTTCCGTCATGTTGCAAGAGTTCCTGCAATGTAGGGATGAATGCTTTTGTGCAGGAAGGGACACTTGCTGTAAAAAACAACCAGTGATGGCATTTTCCTCTTTCTATACGTGGTGCAGAATATGCTAGACCACGTAAAGGTCACTTTACGTGGCCTTGTAAATATGGGCAGGCACACTGCTCTGCCAGTGCATCCGAAAAAGTAACGCATCGGGGGGCCATGGCCTTGTAAATGAGGCTCTGGATTTTTAATTGGTTTCAAATTCATAGCCACAAGCACATTTCACCAAACACAATTTGCACTCATGGTAGGCTGTTTCTACTTTATCAGGGCCACAGTATAACCATGCACCAAGATTGGATAGCAACGGATGGCTTTAACCCCTTCTGTTCTGGTTTTCCAATTTATTGAGCATTGACCAGCGCAATATGTGACATCAATTTTCATGGAGAATGTTATTCTAAAGATGTCCCTGAAAGAAAGTGTAGTTCCCCTTTTCACCAAAGAAATATCACACTTTTAGCCAAACGCATAATCATAAAGCGTCCACTCTTGTTCAGGTGGTAAAATGAAATTTCTGACCCTTTATCTTGTCAGTGTATACTTTCCAAGCACCGAACCTTTCCTTATTTTGTGCACGCTGATGTCCGCCTTTTTAGGTTGAGCATATACTTAAGTATATACTTATTATATACTTATATGTGTATGTACTTTGTGGGCTCTGGAGATCGGCCCTAGTATTTGTCTGCTTCCGCTTAGGGACTGTTTTTTCTGTTCAACTGCCTCTATTTAACTGTCTTGATAGAAAATGACCAGCAGAGATCAGTAAAATACCAGAATTGCTTTCTGCTAAGAGATTTTCTTTTTAAAATATTTCTGTCAACTGCCTCTTTTTAACTTTCTTGATAGAAAACGACCAGTAGAGGTGAGTAAAATAGCAGAATCACTTTAGTATTCTCTAGATTCCAGTCCATAGAAATTGTCTTCCACAAGCACCCGTAGACAATAATATTTTTCTCAAATCTTGTATTTTCAGTGATATGACCCCCGAAGGCCCTAATTTTATATTAAAAACAGAGATTTGTACGATACAATTTTTCCGCTGAAAGGCAATATTTCTCTTCATGTGTTCCCATACCTGGCGTGTCACAGAGTTTGGTACTTACTTTCCATCCATGTTAAAAAACAGTAGAAGTAACAGCACCAAGGCTAATGTGCTGCCTAGCTAAATACATATAAGATCCCCAAGGCGAGACCGCTTGCATGCAAATGCTTGTTTCAATGTCTTAGCTCTTATTCACTAGGTCAATTTTGTGGTGCTGCACTTTTATAAACCACCGGTACTTACATAATGTAAAACTCATGGGGCTCAGTTGTATTAGGTAGTTGTAAATCTGCCCCTGTCTGTGACTTGCAAGTGTGCTGATTAACGAATTTCGTAAATTCACAATGGTTTACAGAATGAATGCCTGGAAATCTTGATAGTGGCTTTGTACTCTTACTAGAAACACAGGAAAACTGCAGACAAGGTCCAACTATGTTGCTTTCTTTTATAATATAAAAGCAATTTGCACAAGGAGAAATACCTGACTATAAACGCTTACCATTTTTGGGATATTCCACTGTGCTTCCCAATCTGGAAAGAGATTTTCTTAGCCCTTGACAGGGGGAGGTCACCTATCATTTTTATGGATGGAAAATGGTTGGTGAGTACCCATAAACGTGTACGTTCATGCACCAACCTCTGGGCGAGTGGTTCTTAGCCTTCTAACTTCTGTGACCTTTCTTAAATCATTACTATAATCTGGAGACCCACACTGTGTCATTATTGGAATCTAGGGACCTCTGGGATCAGAAATGTTTATGATATGAACCTCAAAAAAGATACAGAAATTTTGTAACAGACATACACCAAGCAAATGTTGAATCATTGAAATATTTTGTTTAATTCACAATCAAATATAGAAAAAGTTATTTCAATGATCATTTTGTGTCCTTATGTGTATATACTGTATTAATATTAAGTTTAAAACTTTTAATATAATTATATTTTATGTAACAGGCGCGGGCCCCTGAGTAGACTTTGCAGACCTCCCTTGGGTCCTCAGACAACAGGTTAAAAACACCTGATCCCGGGTATTGCCTCCCTGGAGCATCCACCTACACCCAAAAAGTAAATGCATTTAGCAGCCCAAAGCAAACGTTTCTGAATTTGAAAATTGTTTTACTGCTCATATGAAAAGCTATTTAAATCTATTGTGTTTATCAGTTAACAGTTAGGGCATATATAGTACTACAAGGATACTTACATAGTTGGAAAAGCAACCTGGATTCAGAATAGGATATATGTATGACATGATGTTAATTTCTAAAAGCCTAAACCATCAAACAGAATGCATGTTCTAAGGGGCAGCATAGGACCACATGATTTGTCCTGAACGTCTGTTCAACATACTTTAAAACTCTGCCACAACGATCTAACATCTATCAAATAGGTAACAGCTATGGTATTCCACGTTAAGGGTCTATTTAAAAAGGACAAAAGCACAGAAGGTGTGCATATGGGATTTTACAGATAGGACATGGGAGATGATCCATGAATTATTTGGGATTCCTAAACATGTGGATTCACACTGGAAAACATATTTATTCACAGGTACATGTGAATAAATCTGCTCTTAGGGATGGTGGCATACACATTAAAACTAAGATGGCATTCCATGGGGTTTGGTGTGGTTGTTCCCACACAACCCCCTTGGATTTTGACTCATTTCCCGATTTACCAGAATTTGTAAAATTACTCCAAAAAGATATGCCTTTGCGGGTGAGGCGTAACAAGGAGAAATATCTTTATTTCTCCTAGCTATTTTCTTTTTCTTTTTCTTTGTCTGCTGCATTCTGCTGCATATATATATATATATATATATATATATTCACAGAAAAAACCATAGGTTATAGTGGATATATAGTTAGGAATTTGCATTTACAAAACCTTGAAAATTCAATGAAAAAACCATTGGTTTTAGGCCATATATAGTTAGGGATTTGCATTTACAAAACCTTATTTTACTCGCATAAAACCATTGAAATTCCATATATAGTTATAAGCGCTAACTATATATCGCGCACCCGCAATCCACTGCTGATGATGTCACATATTACATCATTCATGACATGGTTAGTGACATCACTGATGACATCACTGATGACATCTCAAATGACATCATCCAGTGACTGTATGTTTCTGTAAAGTTAAAATATCTCTTACATATTGAAGAATGAGTGGATATATAAGTGTCTGGATGAAGGATTTAGTAGGTGCATGACTGACTATATGAGTGAGTGATTAAATGTGTCTCACTGAGTGCATGGGTTAATGACTAAACTGTCTCAATTTGTGCATCATTATGTCTGTTGTTCTGTAAACTGTTCCATGTGTTGATAAGTAGCTATATGAGTAACTATATGGGTTATTGATTGGTTGCCCAAGTATTTGTATGGGATACTGAGTGTGTGTGTGGGTAGCTGGGAGGTGTGTGACTCTGTGCATAGATGTGTGAGCAGTTGATTCACTAGATGTATGGTTTCAAAAGTGCATGTGGAAACAGCTGTATGGGCGGTTGACTGTGTGCATGAGTGTATTGGTGAGTGAATGGATATCTCAGTGCTACATGTCAAAGTAAGTACATATGTAAAACACAGTACATGTGAGAGTTGACATATATAAATAACTGTGCATAAGAGCCAGTGAATGTGTGAGTGGCTGTATGGATCATTGTGAACTTGTATCAGGGATTGTATAAGAGAGTAAATATGTGTTAGTATATGTTTGAATAAGTAAAGTTTGTATAACTGTATATTTGAGGAAATGGAGGTGTGATTGATTCTTTGCATGACTGACTAGGTGTGTGAGTAACTCCATGGATGAGTGACAGTCTGTGAGTGTCTGTTTACACTGATTGTATCTAAGGTTATATTAGAGTCTGAAGAGGTTCATCGTATTATCACATGAATGATATCATCAGTGATGTTATCAGTCATGTCAAATGAGATGTTTTCAGTGATGTCATCAGTGATGTCATTTGAGATGTCATCAGTGATGTCATCAGTGATGTCACTAACCATGTCATGAATGATGTAATATGTGACATCATCAGCAGTGGATTGCGGGTGCGCGATATATAGTTAGCGCTTATAACTATATATGGAATTTCAATGGTTTTATGCGAGTAAAATAAGGTTTTGTAAATGCAAATCCCTAACTATATATGGCCTAAAACCAATGGTTTTTTCATTGAATTTTCAAGGTTTTGTAAATGCAAATTCCTAACTATATATCCACTATAACCTATGGTTTTTTCTGTGAATTCCATTGGTTTTTTAATAGCAAATATGAAAAGCTTTAAAATGTCAAGTACGTGATAAATAAAAACATTTTCGTATTTATGCACGCTGATGTGCTTTGAACGCTGCACCCCCCCCCTCCCCTCTTTTGTCTTAGTAGTACTCTCTCTTTGCAGATACTGAAGGGTAGTTAACGCAGGCCTTTACCCCCGTTGTAATCCGTCGTGGCTGCTTGTCTCTCCATTTGATTGATTGTTGTCCAAGCATTTACTGTTTTAGAATTGGTTCTCTTTGGATCATTCTCTATTTACAAACAAGCACAAAGTCGCAATACTCTGTTTAGTCTTTGCAGATAGTGAAAAATCGTGTAAAAAAAATAAAGTAATCGAGCAAAATCAGTAGGCCACTAATTGGATCTCTTTTTGACCTCGCTAAAATAGAAATATTAGGAACAACCCTTCATGAGAAATACGAAAATAGTGAGATGAACTGAGCTCCACACCATGAGGGCTGCAAGACAGCTCGGCTCCATCACCCATCCCGCACAAAATAACGACAAACCGTATGCAAATATTAAAAATATAGACAACACACCAGCAAAGAAACAGGGTAAAACATTTTATTAAAAAACTATTTACATAACGTTGGTTTATAAGATGATGTCAGTAGTGGACCGATGTGTGAATAGATCGAAAGCAGCACAAGGCTCCAAGATCCGGATGGCAAGCTCCTGGATGTTGGGTGCCATAGTTTAGAGTTCTGAATTTGAGCCTTTTTGAATGTCTGTGCTTTGTTGAATCAAATTTGCGGCTTGACACAAAGCTGACTCAAGCGTTGCTACTGATGCTATGCAGACCAAAACTGGTTTTCAGTTTGTACATTTTTCTAGATTTTTAATCCAAGTTTGGTTGACTTTGTAGAACGATGGCTTCAAATTTTCAACATACGGTGTGGTGGCGCTGACTGGGAGGGGGCGCTTCGCTCCTGCCCCCTCCCCAAGTAAGATTTTTATACGTGAAAGTACGTTAATGGTTTTGGTCCCTGAGATGCTTCGATGTCACTGCCATTCTCAAATAGCATAAGTTCTGGATGTTGGGTGCCATAGTTAAGAGTTCTGAGCAGCGCTTGTAACACTGTCTGAAGCTTATTTCCACCTACTGCAGCTTCACTATTCTCAAAGTAAGTGAGTGTCGTTTGTGGACCTGACTGCATTAGAAAACAATGTGATATGTTACCTTCCTAAACAGCTTGACGGAGGCCCCTGAGGGGCGGTGTGATGGCCATGGACTCGGAGAAGACGCTTGGCTCCGACACCCTCCCCAAGTCTTATAGCACTGGTGTAGCCTGAGATTGCCCCCGACATAGGCCGCCGGCTCCCGGGATCCGGCGGAACTTTTTGCCTTTTGATGACTCTTCAATTCTGAACCTTGTCCCATCCAGCTGAGTTGCGCCCACTCTTGCGGCTACAGCGTCTTGCCCACCATCCAGCTGAATTGCGCCCACTCTTGCGGTGCAGCGATAGGACTCTCAAAATGGCGGCCGGCTCTTCGGTTTTGGGCCTGGTCCACTAAAATGGCCCTGGGACACCTTTGAACTCGGACGCTTCCCTGATAGGGCTTGGGTCCCATTCTCGAAAAGCGTCCCCTCAGCCGTGAAGATTCTACAAAAGTCTTGGGGGCCTCCGACTCCCGCAGGCTTCTGGTGGGGAGCGGCTGCCATGATTGCTCGTGGAATGGCCACGACGGAGCTACGAGATGGTAGTGGTCTCATGCTGACGCCAGCTTTAGTCTGAAACATCCAGAAACACTGTAGACTACCAATTCGATCAGTTCCGGTAGCGCCCCAACATGACCCGGAAGAGAAGAACTTGCCCTCCCCTCTTTGACTGATGGTTCTTGTTGCCTGTCCCCTCTGTTGTCATTTAACAGAACTTTTTGGACTGCTGAAAGGAGTTGTGTTCCGAACGCTGGTTGGTGGAGACATTTTGACTATATTCTTGACCTACGTTGTCGCGTAATGCGTTATATGACACGCCGCGTTACCGCACCCGGAAGTGATCCGAGGCGCGGCGCGGCGCGCAGCGCGTAACGTAAGCATAACAGGACATGTGACTTGTTAATAAAACTTTTCATTGGTTCATTTTACTTTTGTTAATTTAATGATGAAAAGCTTGGTCATATGACCTAAAAATTACGCTTTTTATTGTTTTCGAACAATATTTTTTTTTCAAACATATGTTATAATATTCCAGGCTAATGTACTTTCCCGGAAAATTTACAACTGTCTTGTAAGTAAAATATATTCCTTTTTCGAGAAAAAGGGCGTTTCTTCCTTCCATAACGGAGCCGTTGAGTAAAAGAGATTCGGCCTGCTATCTTAGTCGCCGATACGCCTGATTATCAGATTCTTATTGATCACTTTATATTGAAGACATGAAAAACACAACTGCCCTTAAGCATTTATCTTTACTGCGTTCCTACATATTATACCTTTTATCCGTCATGTAATTGGACTGCTTTATTTCACTTGCCTTTACTGATTCGAAAACAGTGACTAAAAGTAAAAACTTTACCAATGTAAATACTACTACCGTGTTTTGTTTTAAAAACCTTTATTGTGAAAATGTCAGTATACAAATACGGGCCTATAACCACGTGGGCCGGCCACGGAGCAAACTGAAATCGTATATGATGAGGAGACATTTACACTGTAGAAGAACGTAACGAGCGGGCCATTAGGTTGCAAGAACAAAGGTGTCTAACAGTTGCCGAATCGGTGGACGTACATTTTGTAATTAAAATACGACACGGCCACTTACAATAACATTTTCTAGATATACATTTGCGGGCAAGGAGTTACGAGTCCCATTTATACCGGCGCCATTTTGGGCGAGGCCGGGCAGGTCCAAGATATAGTCAAAATGTCTCCACCAACCATCGGCCAGACCAGAACCCCTTTCGGCCCTTTATGCTACAAGATGGTGTCTTCCATTCAGAAAATAGTGTTGGCAGCATTTTGAAAGGAAACAGAAACAGCCATTCTCCTAGTGAGTTTCACATTGTTACATTTAGGAAGAATGTTGAAGAGTAGTATGTGGAAAATCTGAAGCCATTTTTCTACAAACTCTCAATCAGACTTGGATGGAAAAAAAAAACCTGAAGAATGTACAAACTGAAAACCAATTTTTGTCTGTATAGCATCAACAGTAACGCTTGAGTCAGCTTTGTGTCAAGCCGCCATTTTCATTCAATCAATAGCGTCCCGCTGCACACATTCAGGGACCTGGTCGTGTCTTCAGATGAAACGGATTGTAGGAAAAGAAGCAGAAAGGAAAAGGAAAAAAGTTCCGCCGCACCTCGGGAGCCGGCCGCCTATGTCATGTGCCACCTTTGGCCACACCAGGGCAATAGTGAAGCTGCAGCAGGTGCAAATAAGCTTCAGACAGTCTTACAAGCACTGCTCAGAACTCTCAACTGAGGCACTCAACATCCAGGACTTGCCATTCGGATCTTGGCGCCTTGTGCTGGTTCCGACCTATTCACACATCAGTCCACTACTGACATCACCTCATAAGCCAACGGGGCACCCCACGCCGACTTTCGGCGCAGCATTGTAGGATGGCCACACCAGTGCGGCAACTTGCTGGACACAACATCGGGGCCATCCAGATCTCGGCGCGTTCGACTCACTGTACCGCAAGAGTGACCGCAACTCAGCTGGACACGCCATCTTTCGGTGCAGCATTGTAGGATGGCCACACCAGTGCGGCAATTTGCTGGACACCACCTCGGTGCCATCCGGATCTCGGCGCGTTCGAGTCACTGTACCGCAACAGTGACCGCAACTCAGCTGGACACGCCGTCTTTCGGCGCAGCATTGTAGGATGGCCACACCAGTGCTGCAATTTGCTGGACACCACCTCGGTGCCATCCGGATCTCGGCGCGTTCGAGTCACTGTACCGCAACAGTGACCGCAACTCAGCTGGACACGCCGTCTTTCGGCGCAGCATTGTAGGATGGCCACACCAGTGCGGCAATTTGCTGGACACCACCTCGGTGCCATCCGAATCTCGGCGCGTTGTGCTGCCTTCGGCCTATTCGCACATGGGTCCGCTACTGACGCCGCCTCACGTGCCAACGGATTTTCTACGCTTTTTGTAGCCCTATGCCGCATAACAGGTCATGTGACTTGTTTATAAAACTTTTCATTGGTTCATTTTACTTTTGGTTTCCTAAAGATGGAAGGCTTGGTCATATGACCTAAAAATAACACTTTTCATTGGTTTAGAACATTTTTTTTTCCCAAACGATGAAAGCCCCACCTTGTTTCTGAATCATTCAGACTGAAGCTGGCGTCAGCATGAGAGCACCACCATCTCGTGGCTCCGTCGTGGTCATTCCGCGAGCAATCATGGCAGCCGCTCCCCACCGGAAGCCTGCGGGAGTCGGGGGCCCCCAAGACTTTTGTAGAATCTTCACGGCTGAGGGGACGCTTTTCGAGAATGGAGCCCAAGCCCTAGCAGGCAAGCGTCCGAGTTCCAAGGTGTCCCAGGGCCATTTCAGTGGACCAGGCCCAAAACCGAGGAGCCGTCCGCCATTTTAAGAGCCATGTGGCAGCCGCCTATCGCTGCACTGCAAGAGTGGGAGCAACTCAACAACATGGTGAGCGAGACGCTGTAGCCGCAAGAGCCGGCGCAACTCAGCTAGATGGCCGCCACCTGGGGAGGCCCGTTCACGCCGCCTCCCCCACCCCTGGGCCGCCGCACGCCAATTTTCGGAGCAGCATTGTAGGATACCAAAACCAGTGCGGCAGTTTACTGGACATCACCTGGGTGCCTGTCGTACATGTTGTGTCAGCCATGTGACACTGGACACAGTCCCATCAACATCTCAACGCGTTCTGCTGCCTTGGGACTATTCGCACAACAGACCGCTACTGACGAGGCCTCCCCCCGCACCACCCGGGACGCCCCACGCTGTTTTTCTGTGCTGCATTGTAGGATCCCAAAACCAGTGCGGCACCCAGGCGACATCACCTGGGTGCCGTCCAGAACTCTGCACGTTGTGCTGCCTTGGGACTATTCGCACAAAAGACAGCTTCTAACCATTGTTGCTTTTTGTGTTGAAAAATGTTTAAATGTTTTTAGTTTTTGTTCCGTTCGTTATAGTTAATAGTTAATAAAGTTTTATAATCTTACTTTGTTGGAGTGTTATCTATTTTTTTTAAAACGGGTGAATGGGGCCTTGAATCGGGTTATTGTCATGTGTGGGCTTTGGAAGTGTGCTGCTGCAGGATCGGAAATCAAACTCAAATGCACGTTCTTTTTCTTACCTTTCCGAAGCATGGAGCGCAATAGCAGGCAGAGAAAGGGTGATGCACGTGTTGAACACTACCTGACCTGGCAAGTTGCTGGCAGTGCCCCCCCCGCCCGCTCCTAAAAGAGGGCACACACACACCGCCGCCCCGAGTACTTCACAAATCTTTAAAAGACCATGCGCTTGTTCATGAGGCTTAAATGGTTTATCACCTCTTCTAGAACCCCTGCATCGACCCTCTGACGTTTCCTGGAAAAATTACCATGTAACACAATACCAAGCCCTGTCAGCTGAAACCCCCAAGGAATCGTGGGGCATATTATCAAGGGGGTTTATCTCCGCTTTTTTGGCTTTAAAAGCCATGAAAGCGGAGATAAAATTATCTCCCTATTACCAAGCTGTCGCTAACACCAGTTAGTGACAGCTAAAAGGAGATAGCGACCATCTTGGGCCCCGCTTTGCATGTCAGTGATACTTATCACTAATGACATGCAAAGTGGCGTACCAAGATGTTAGCGACTGGAAACAGTCCCTAACATCGCTATCTTCTATTACCAACTTTTGGAGATATTCGAGCTAAGCGCGAATATCTCCAAAATCTAACACCTGCCCTGAGCAGTTCTTAGCCATGTTATCCAATGGGAGGTGGATAACATGGCTAAGAGCATTTGCTCGATAATACATGAATATCGCTGACTTTTCTGCGATAATAGCAAGGTTTATCTGCGATAAAAATCGCCGATGTGCGGCGATAATTTTTGTCTCTAAACAAGTTAGAGACAAAAATTATCGCTAGTTGTTCGTAATATGCCCCCGGGTTTTTGCTTGCAGAAATCGGGAGGCGGGAGACTAGCACTGAAATCAGTAGTCACACGCCTGAATCAGGAGGGTTGGCATGTCTGAATTCTCTACAGCTGGGGCCATAAACTACATCCGCAGGGGTAGGTGATAGCCTGGGACCAGCCTGGCATCTAAAATGGCTGCCGTGCACGACAAAATTGTGGCATTGGAAAAAAGGCAAGATGGCGCAGCCGCTGGAAGAGATGTATCAACATATATCAGCCTCCTCAGCCACCCTCAGGAAACATAGGGGATTAGGATACGTCTCCCGCACCCCCTTATACCTAGTAATTTAATTAACGAAGCACAAAATGGCGAATTCCCGTTTCGCTACCAGTTTGCGGCCCAGTTCGCGGCCCGTGAAGCGCTTCTACCGTGAAAAATCATTTTTTTTTCTTTTCCCCACGGGACCCTTTAATAACCCCAACAACATTCCTAGGGGGTCAAGAGGGGGATACCTTGCCCCCTTTCATTAAATTCCCCCTTAGTTTTTCACCTCTTCTTCTCTCTCGATCCTACCGAGAGACAAGATGGCGGCCGCTCCGGACTGTCACGCAGCAAAATAAAAAAAAGCTCACGCACAGCCGCTGGAAGAGATGTATCAACATATATCAGCCTCCTCAGCCACCCTCAGGAAACATAGGGGATTAGGATACGTCTCCCGCACCCCCTTATACCTAGTAATTTAATTAACGAAGCACAAAATGGCGAATTCCCGTTTCGCTACCAGTTTGCGGCCCAGTTCGCGGCCCGTGAAGCGCTTCTACCGTGAAAAATCTTTTTTTTTCCTTTTCCCCACGGGACCCTTTAATAACCCCAACAACATTCCTAGGGGGTCAAGAGGGGGATACCTTGCCCCCTTTCATTAAATTCCCCTTTCGTTTTTCACCTCTTCTTCTCTCTCGATCCTACCGAGAGACAAGATGGCGGCCGCTCCGGACTGTTTAGAATGTTGACAGACACCGGAGAGCCAATCAGCTTTCTGCGCGCAAAGTTCCGAAACGCGAAAAGTAAGCGGACCGGATCGCTGCCCGGAGCGCTGTTACAGATATATATCTTGATTTAAACGTTAATTTCTCAAAATCCACTGAAGCACATATATTGAGACCTAGCAAAGGCACATCGGGCTACCAGTCCCTACAATTTTGCCAAGTTTCGTGCAAATCCATTCAGCCGTTCGAGCTAAAAGTGAGGCCAACCGCCCTATGGAAAACTCAATGTAAAAAACGCGTTTTGGGACCCCCCTTTTTTCTCAGCCCCCCCTTGACGAAACCCCACCAAATTTTCAGGGGCTGCTCAGAAACAAAATGTGCCATTTTCCTGAAAATTTCAGCCGATTCCGTCCACAAACGCCAAAGTTATTAGACATAGAATTTTCAGAAATCCCATAGGGAATTAATCCTAACTATATATACCTACTGGCGATAGCCAGTAGGTAATATATATATATATATATATATATATATATATATATATATATATATATATATATATATATATATATATATATATATATATATATAAAGAAATATGCCTTTCAGGATTATTTTTGGTCAAGAAGGTGCCGCTTCCTGCACGAAATCAATCCTGCATGCAAGGGAGACACCTGTACACAATGGGGCAGGGGTGCCTGCGTTGGCGCTAGACTGCCAAAGGGGTGCCAGCGCAGGGCAAAAGGCAGGTGCACCGTATTGACTTAAATACAGCTCATTCCTGCCCTTTCCCTGTCAAGCAGTGTAGTGCAGAAAAGTGACTTGCCGCATGGCATGCGTGAGACGTTCGTAAATCTACCACTTACTCTTGTCAAGGACAGGAGTCATTTCACTTCTTGGGAGGAAATGGGATGGAAGACCGTTAAAATATGCAAGGCTTAAAGGAAGGCGTTTCTCTAAGGAAAAAAATGTTTTCCCCATGGAGAAAAAAATAGTGAAATCGTTTTACAGCATTGAATTTATACTTAAGTAAAAGTACATTATCTAAAATGACTTACAATGCGCTCGGTTATATATCTGTGATGATTGTGTCTCTTATCATCTACAAATAATACCATAATGAGGCCCTAAGGGTACCAAAGAGCGTTGTAAAAAAGCGAGAATGTGTGTTTGCTGTTGGCACTGTGCAAACCTTGCAAACCTAGTTAAAGCCAATTCTGTGTATTCAAGTACCCCAAAACAGCAAGAATACAACAGAAAGTAAGTAATAAAGCCACGTTCACAGTGCAACCTACAGATATTAAATGTTTTAATGGTCTAGATTCTATTAACTCATAGTGCATTTTAAGTAGTACTAACAAAAAGTCAAAATTGTTTCTAAAGAACGTTTTAAAGAGGCTTTAATTTTGGACTAGATTAGGATAAATGATATTTAGTTCGAGAAATGTACAGCAATTGTTCAATTTAGAAAATATTAGTTTATTAACGTTTAAAAATAAATCCAACTGAAATATTACAATCTATCAATCTATACATTGGGTGGGGGGGGGGGGGGGCTGCGCTACTGCTAGAGCCAAGAGACTCTGGGAAAGAGACAGCTGCAATAAAAGAGGACTGGGGCCTAGGATAGGGGAGACAGGAGAACAACCATTGAAGCTGACAATCAAAGCTCAGAGAGACAAACTAACTTTAAAAAGCAGCAAAGTAGCCGAGGGGCTGAGATATTAAAGACAAAAAAAACAGAGGCTAGTGGACCCGAGAGTGAGGCTGGAGGCAGACAAGGAAGGAGAGATGGGTTACAGTAAGAAAGAAAGTGCGAGTGACGTTTATTTATGGAAACAGAGAATAACATTTCTCCAAAATTGTTTACAAAATAATGCAAAGTTAGTGCATAATTTTATTCACAAGAAAGTTAATTATAGCAAATTTAGTGCAAACAAAACACAATGAGTAATTGTAAGCATGAATCCACCTCTGTAGGTGCCACTTTAACCCCGTCACAGTTTGGTTTTTGGCCAGCTGAAACAATAATAAAAATATACTCTTTTGATTTTTCTTTTTAGTTGCATTGATCTAAGTCAAACTTTCAAAAAACAAATGTACGGTTAATATATTGGGTGACAGTGACGTTTTGTGTCTCAAACCAGGTCACTAACTGTATTCATAACAAGTGAAAGTGTGTTTTAAAATGATATACCCATGCATGAATAGGGGAGGTGTCCTATTTGTTATAGAACAAAGAAATATATCTAATTGTCCTGGATACAAAAAGATTGCAATTACTTTATTTGGTACATTTTAACATGGTCACATTTTTGTCAAGACGTCTAAATTCTTCCTACCATCCAATTTTGATATCTGTAAATTGGGGGTGCTGATTTCAGAGCTGCCGCCACTGACCACACTCCTCAGGCATTGGAGAAGCACCTCCCTTGCTCTGGAAGCTTCTATGTTTTGTTCCTGGGATAGCTGCACGCTGACCTCGTTCACGCTATTTAAGAAGAAGCTTGATGAGAGTAACTTTGTTGGAGAACCGAAGAGGGTCACATTATCTGCCAATAACTGTTTATAGAGTTCTTCTAACTTCTTCTCCATGCAGATGTTCAAAAGGGAGTTGGAGAGGGGTTGGCCTGGGTTAATGGAGCCTTTATCTCTGCTTTCATCACTAATGAACATTTTAAGATCTGGCGGCTGCTGTGAGCACCTGTTGCATGGAGAATTACCTGGTGGTATGCGCACAGAGTGCAAAATGGGGCCATCCGTGACCTCACATTCAAGATCCAGGATGCACCCAGAATCCCTCCCATAACCAATGTGGTCTCCTCCAATCTGAAGGTCTGGGTAGTTTGTGTAAATGCTTGAGCATGTCCAAGATCTGTAGAGGTCCATCTGTTTGTCAGTGTTTTGGTCTCTGGGTATGTGTCGTGCGGCAGACACTAAGGCCTTTGACGGTGTGTGGGCACATTGTGTTGCTGACAGCTGTTCTTTGAAGTTTGGAAAAGGCTTTTCATTTTTCTTGATCAAAAAACTCCATCTTCCTTTTGGTGCATTTGGGTGATCAGTTACAAAATCATCTGCTGCAGAGGCAGCCTCCAGCTGGCCTTTCCATTTCTCAGGTTGTTTCTTACTTTCTCTCTTCTTTTGACATTTATGACTTTGGTATTTTCCTCTGTTTTTTCCGTCTTCATATAAAAATCCAGGGAGTAAGCCTTCTGCCAGCATCTCTAAGACAGTTAGCAGACTTACAAGAATAGAGAGAGCTGTGAAAAAATAATATGAAGGGTTTAATTTGATTTACAAACATGCTTGTTGTATTCATTATCCCACCTTTGTCACATACCAGAACCCCCAATGTTCACCAGTCCCCACTGTGCATCAATACAATGCTCAATTTTAGTAATAATAATAATAATAACACTTATTATTATTATTTTTATTATCATAAGTACCCTTCACTGCCCCACTGAATGACCCCTGCTACAACAGGCAATCATCTCAGAAGTTCCCCTCATACAGGAAGGCCCAATAGTGCCGACACTGCAGTACAACCACACACTAATGTCCCACGGCAGCACTACCATAGAAAGATATGGCCCCAACTCATACTGCATTACATTTCCACGAATCCTCTCGAAACAGACCAAAAACTGTAAAGCACAGAGTCCTCAAAAATCATCCAGAGACACTAGTAACAGACATCTTCTACAGTTCAGCACACAGAGGCCTTAAATACTGACTTCATCTTCTACACTAAGAAGCCTTCCAAATGGAAAGCAAACTTCCTACAACACCTGCAAGTAACTAAGACTACCAACAACATTTATGGAACTAAGATTACTGTATTCCCATCCCAGGACTTCAACGTAGAAGTGTTCATAACCAGTTACCGAAATGGTCACATACTAGTCCAAGCCTCTGAACAAATCCTAACCATCTTTGATCTGCACTTCCCTACACTCTGCACATCCATGCCATCCAGTTCCACTTACATTCCTCCTCCCTCTCCTGGAGAACCCCTCCCCACCCTCTTCCAGAGAACCCACGCACCCGCACAGCTACTTGTTGATCCCTCCACTACCAATACCCTTCACACTGACTTCACCGCCAACCCCCTACAGCCTCCACCATTATCAGACACCCTGACACCATGGCTTTGGGACCAGAATTACTTTCCCCCTCCCCATGGCACACCGCCACTTCCTAGCTCATGCTAGCTATTGCACCCACATGCTCACAGTCCATCAACATCAGCACGCTGGACTCTACCTTAGCCTCCACCCCAGACTCTGATGAGCTCCAGCATACTCCCCTCCCCACCACAGACCAAACCTTCTTTCAACTGATCCATATAAAAGCCCGGCTAGAACACAAAATCAACACAATTCTGGAAGAAATGTTATTGCTACCTAAGGACGCAAAGAGTAGCCACTTACTGCCTCAACCCCACGCATCTATGGCGAACAACGATCCAGCCACAAACACTCCAACTGCAACTCATGTAGGTGCTGATGTGCAAAGGCTGTGAAGGGCTATACAAAACTCAATAAATATACTATTGTGAACCAGATTAATATTTATAGTGATACATTTTCATCAAGGGTTTCACATCATTGATGATCAAAGCGTGTAAAATATGTAGTGGAACTAAATTATAGCTAAACCATTCTCTACCAGCTTACTGCATTAT